>NW_005842430.1:60227-74314 GCF_000455745.1 Alligator sinensis
AGGGGCAGTGAAGCATGGTGCAGAAGCTGCAGAGGGGAAGTGGAAGCTGCTGTGGGTCTGATCTGGGCTTAGACTCAGAGCTGCAGCAGCTACTTGCTTCATGTGCAAATATAAGACAAGGGGCTTTCCCTCCTCCTCCCATCATCCTGACTGAGGAGAAAAACCTTGCCCTACCATTTGAGTAACTACAGTAAATTAGTTTTTGAAATCAGGCGCCACTCAATTCACAAAAGTTATGGAGGGATGCCTCAAGTCCAGAAAGGTTGAGAACCACTGGTCTAACTCATAAATCTGTAGAAGTTCACTGCACAACCCAAAGGGCCACAGGCTGCACTGTTAAGGTCCAGCTCATCACGGCATACAGCACCAGGATGGTCTTTATAAATATGCAATTACACCCCAGCACCAGCTGTGAAACCCCTCCCGTGCCACCGAACCATGGCCTTCCATTGCTGGCCACCCAAGATTCACACAGACAGGAAGGGGCACAAGTAAGATAAGGAAGAACAGAAGGAAGATGTATTTACCTGGTATCCAGTAAACTTGACTCCAGGGTTGTTTTCTATTTCCCACAGGCCTTCATTAAATCCTTTTCGTTTGTTCGACTTCCCAAACTTATCTTTATATTCTTTATATGGGAAGAGGTCCTTGGGCCCCAGGAAAGCACTGCATTTGGACAGAAGTGGTGTTCAGAAAGCATTGTCATTTCCCCCTCCAATGTAATACACTGATCCATGCAAATGACATGCTTAGTGTCTTGCTCATCACATTAGATCTTTACACTCTGGGCGATTCCGAGCTAGCACTGTGAATCTGATGTCATGGATTTTATCAGGCATTGCTCACCATCCCAACACTCGCTACAATGAAAACAAGTAAACTCACTATAACTTAAGGCAAACTCAAGCTGAGTATCTCCAGGAATAATTCTGGCACAATCTCATGTATTATATTAAGCCCAGCTCAATACGGGCACTTCAACTGAGCAAACGAAATGATGTGATACTATTGCTTGCAACGATAAGGGCCTGCAATCAATGATTGGCCTCCTATGGTCTGCTGTACTGCAAATTTGAAGGGGGCTGAAAATCATATTGTATAAAACATTAAAGCATGTGACAAATTTTTAGAACCTACAAGCCAAAGCCCACCATGGCTGTGGTATTTGTAATTTATTATTATTTGGACTGCAGTGGGAGCAACAGGCATGGAAAGAAACCCTGGTAGGGGCCTAGTAAAAATCCTGAACAAAAAGCTGGTTTCTGCCCCAAACAGCTTACAAGCCAGGAGGCAACTGGTGACTACAGGCAGACAGGGAATATAAAGAAACAATTAATCAGTGCTGGCTGGTATGGTAAGCAGTGGCCCCAGCCCACCACTTCTTAATGGTTGCCAGGTTATTTGGGAGCTATTGAGGCAGATAAGAGAAGTATTGCTTTACCACTGCATAAACCAGCCTTGTGCCAGGCTGACCAGTTTCAAAGATGACTGTATTAAGAATGGAGGAGAAGAGCACTTAGCTTCCATTATAGAAAATTCTATGCAATCAACATATAAACATAACTGGGTAAGGCACATGATCATTTGGCATTACCAGTTTCCTGCCTCTCCGATACTTTGTAAAACGCTTCCTTGCTCAGGCACTTATATTTGCCCATTACTGCAGCATCGCAGAGGTTCACATTATTTAATGCAATTATTCCTGACACCTCTGTGAGGCAAGGAGATATTATTTATGTAATTTTCAGATAGAAAGTGGAGGCACACAAAAGGTTTGCCCAAGGTTACACAGCAATCTGGGAGCAGAGTTGGATGTGAGGCTAGGTTTCAACCTCACGCCTTAACCACTGGAGCATCCTTCTTCTCATTTATGTTTTATTTTGAATTAAATTACACCTTACCCCTGCTAGCACTTCTGCACAGGTGTGACTCTGGATAGAGAGTTAGTTACCAGCGTGGAGTGGGCTGCTTTCATTTGGAAGCTCTTTGGAGCAGGGACCTTCTTTTTAGACAAGTCTGTATAGCACCTAGTATAATGGAACCTGGAAGCTGAATCCCATTTGGTCTCTGAGACACCTTAATTATGGTAATGGTGTGGATAATGTACATTTACTTGAAAACTAAAGAGCAATTTTACAACATGCAGATGTCTTGATGGTACATGACAACAGACCAAAAAATGCTTCAATGAATGTTCCTTATTTTTATTTATTTAAAGAAACAATTCCATAATTTTGCTGAAGCTAAGTAGCACTTCTTCATATGATCATGGGATTCACAAAACAGCTACAATGAAAACAAGTAAACTCACTATAACTTAAGGTGTCTTATCCCGGTAACATACAGCAGAAGGTAGGGCAGGGTGGAAGCTTAAAGAATAACTGGTTCAAAAAGGCATAAGCTTTCATAGGCAACAGCCTAGTTCATCAGCTAAGTTTAGCATCTGATGCAGTAGGATGTTATCTAAAAGAGCTAGTGCCTCTCTAAGCCAGTTAGTCTCTAAGGGCATTTATACACATGCTCTGGGAAGGGGAAGGAGGAGCGTGCTCTTTAATTAGAATGGCCCTGTGAACCACTCTAATTAAAGTTCCCGGAACATCACATGTATCAGTGTCCTCGCACTGAAAAATGGCAGCAGGGGCACTTTAACTAAAGCTCATTGAATCAAGCTTTAGTTAAAGTGCCCCTGCCACCATTTTTACAGCAGGGACATTGATACACATGACGCTGGAGTCTGCTGGAACGTGATAATTAAAATTACCACACTCAAGCAGACTCGATTAAATAGAGTCTGCTTCGATGCGCTGAATAACACTGCATCGAGGCAGCCTCACTGCATGTGTATAGGCGTTCTAAGGTGCCGCCCTGCCCTGTCTTCTGTTTGACTTCAGACTAACATGGCTAATTACCTCCCTGACCAATAATGTATGTACATTTTAGTTGAGTATATACATATAACGTAAAAATATAAAAATCCTCCTCATATTGGTTTCAGATACTTGCATGAACCTCCGTTAATGGAGGAAAGTAGCTTTTCACTGCTCTGCCAGGAGTGAAATAGGGAGCCACCGTCCGCAATTCTTTTGTATCAGCTATTCTTTGTAAAATATTTAGATAGCAACTACACAATGACTTCCTGTTTCTGAGTTAATAATGAGATCACAGCTTATAAACTCAGCCCAATAAATTCTTTTACTTAATAGTCAGCCACTAGAGAGAAAGTGGGTCAGATTTTTGTCAGTGGCTTTTTTTCTAAAATTGCTTTTCCCTTTCAGAAATTTATTTTGTGATTGTGAAATTTCATTTAACTTTTTATCTGTCCTCACTTGCATGTCATTTTTTATGTTTACATTATTTAAGGGCATGTCAATAGCAGTAGTACGTGTCAAAACATCAAACCCTTATTACAATGCAAACAGGAGATACTTTGACCTAGAATAGAAGATATTTTGATCACCCTTAAGTAGAAGGTGCCCTTAAAATAGTTTAAAAAAATAAAACAAATATTTCAATTCTATTATTATGCCATATTATATGGTAAAATAATGTAAAAATCATAAAAATACTATAAAATATAAAATAACTAAGCAAGTTATTCTGAAATGAAGTTTCAAAATCCTTGCATGAAAATTAATTTTAAACTAAAATGTCCCAAAAAACTAGTATTTTTAGAATTTCCATCTTGTGGGATTTTTTGAAAATATTTTGTTCTGAATTGTAATAAAATGCATTTCAAAATATCAACATTTCCTGTAAAAACCTAAATGCTGAGTTTTGTGCAGCTCCACTGCAGAATTAACAGTAATCATTGATGAGTTAATACTCCTGCTATTTTAAAATGTTGCAATCAACTACGCTGAGACTTACCATTCCTTGCTCCTCCCATCTTTCTTGTCATCACCCCCAGCTCAGTTCTTTCATCATCCCAGGGGCTCCATCCTCCATCACCCCACAACACAAACCCCAATAAAAGAATTTACTTTAAATGCCAACTGGCAATACTACAAGATTCTCTTGATTCAGCTTTGCTCTTTTTCCTGTTGCTACTATCACACTTCTCATCCTGTGTTTAAGGAGAAATACAAGCTTACCACCAGTGAAAAAACGCTTGCACTTCAACTGGCCATGATTAGTCAAATCAAATACATCCAAGCTTAGTGACCATCAGGCAAGCATAATTAAGCCACATCAATTCCTGCAGCCAATGGCACACAAGCAAGTGGCAATATCCAGTCACCTCTGTCTCACCAGTCTGAGGGCACCTATACATGTGCATCGAGGCTGCCCTGATGTGCTGTAATTACAGCACATTGGAGTAGACTCAATTAATCAAGTCTGCTGGAGCGTGGTAATTACAGGGCTCCAGCAGACTCTAGTGTCATGTGTATCAGCATCCCCACACTGAAAAATGGCAGAACAGGCACTTTGTTTTATGCATTTCAGTCAAAGTGCCCTCGCTGCCATTTTTCAGCACAGGGACACCAATACATGTAACGCTCTGGGCGCTTTAATTAGAGCAGCTCTTGGAGCCGCTCTAATTAAAGCCCCCCTCTCCTGGAGCATATGTATAAATGCCCTGAATGGGTAGGTATCCATTTACATCGGAGCTGACTGGGGCTACCTTCAGCTTAAATCTGGTACACGACTGAAACCACACCTCTAGAACCACAGCCTTTATTGCTCAGCTACCAATTACTCCCTCCCAGATTTTTTAAGCCTCACTTTGTTTTAACAAATAGGTATTAGAAGCTTCAATTCTACACAAAAAATAAAAAAAAATAAAAAACCCTCTGATACAAATGGGATAAATCCCAAACCCAATTAAGTCTATGAGAATTTTGCTACCAATGTCAGTGGGATAAAGGTTAATTCCCAAAGATATCTGACTGCAGTATGTTCATTCTGGTTACCATGTACTTGGGAGCACAGTTTATTTTGTTATTGGACCTTCTTCCAGGTGGCTCAATAACACAGCATGTCAAAATCTGTATTCAGAAGAAATGTAGGACTCAATTCTCTTCTATACTCAGGTTCTGGCCAAAACCTTAGTGGTATCCACATCCACTGTGGCACTCCTTTATGGTACCAGACCAGCGTGCAAGGGACTTTAGTGTAAACAAGAGTCAAGGCCATAGCATCCAATTCTAGTCTTTAGTGGAGTGATGCCACTAAAGTCAGTCAAAAACCCAGGTGTAAAAAACCGGTGAGGGTGAAAGCGGGAGCAGGGCCACACAACTCAGAAGAATACACTATATTTGGTCACTTACGTTTCATGAGTCCCAAAAAAGAAGATGGGGTATTTATTTGCTGGAGGCTTCACGGCTCCCTCAGGGAGTTCATCGATCTGTGAGATAGAAGACAGGCTTGTTATCAATCATTCTGTCCATCACAGAAGCCAGGTGGGCAAGGGGTCACTAGCAAACCAAAATATGATACTGCAGTTTTCACTTATTCAGTGCTCCTCATGGCTTGCTTAATAAGTTTCTTTTGTAATGTGTGTGTCTGCAGACCACTCCCTATTCACATTTTGTGAAGATGGTCTTGAGTCCACCTGGGACAATTCAGGAAGAGGTCACAAAACCAGGAAGGCATTAATATAACTCATGACTGACAACCATGCAGAGAGAATGCCTGTTTAGACACAGAACAGGTAAGCACCACATATCAAGCATGCCCAGGCTGCCCCTGCCAGCATCTCCAAGGCATCCACATGGCCCACAGTATCATAGTATTTGAACACCTCCTTAATGTACTTATCTTCACAACAACCCTGCCTTCTGGGCTGCATTTGAAGCTGCAAGAAATATGGCCTTTATGACCCGTCACTGTGGAGAATGTGGGGAAGGCTTTTTTTATGAAAACTATGTATAATTTTCCCCTACTCATTTTTATATTGTGACCTATGAGAACAGAAAAGGGGTTCATTTCTTCTCTGGGACAGGGGAATGAACAATGCTGCTGTAGGAATGTTTGGGTTGACTGGAGTGAGCTATGAAGAACTGTCAACATATGAATGGAGTTTCCTATGAAAGACCAAAGACCAGACATCAACTTTTAATGTCTAGCAGCCAAGGGAGGCAGTCCATACTGCATCGCAGATTCTTTCCAGTGCAGGAGACAGAACCTGGGTGAGCTGGATCAAAAAGACTTGCCAGCACAGAAGCATTGGCAAGTTTTATTTTTCCAGCCTAATCTACAGACTCTGATTGATTTTCAAAGATGGCTCCATCAATCAGTTTATTTCCCAGTTAATTTATATTTTAAATTTGGGCACAGAATATGATTTAAAGGAAAAGAATGTGAAGAAAAAAAATGCCACTCCATACTGTCTCCATGGACTGTACTTTCATATCAAATGGGAACCCCTAATGTGGACTGAGCAGCAGAATGGTGTGGTCCACTCTTAGAGGGTGTCGACTGATGTGGGGTTTCTATGAAATTAAAGCAAGAGGTGTACACACTCAGTACCACTGAGGAGTGGAGACTGGTCTAATGAGGAAATGTCAAACCAGAGGAACATTTTTTACACCAGGCCCCAAGGAAGGATATTCCCGTGATCTGAAATGGAAAATGGGTATGTTCTATCAGACCATGTGCTGGACTCTGAAGGTTTGAGGATACTTTCCTAAGCACAATCTAAACTACCTGCTATTTCCCTGGCAGCTTCTATTGTCAGCTAAGAGTAGCACCAAGGAGGTATAAGAAAGGTGTTGAATGTCTGTCTTGTTGCTTACATATTCTCTGTTTCTCAGTATGAACCTTTATTTGCAAACCCACTTCCTTTATGTCACATTAGGAAGTCATAAAAGAGCTTCTCTTGCTCTAGAAAGCTGGTATGCCCTGATCATTTCTCAAGTTATTAAACAGTCAAAGACATGCAGCACAAATGTGCACGGGGCAGCCCTGCTGGGGTTTTTAAGACTTTTACTGCATTCTGCAGTTTTACATCCCACTGTGTTGCCAGGATCTGCTCACTTCCTGCTTTTGACTGTGAACCCCCACTTTTCAGGTTTCTGCCGCCAAATATTGTATGAGAGTGAACTGCTCAGCGACATGGACAACTCCCTGCCCCCTTTTTCTGGGAATTCAATGGCAACACCTCCACCACATTTAGTGGGGACAGAATCAAACCAGCAATAACACTAAAATAGTCCTCTTCTCTTTTTATCCATTTTACAAGAAAGCCTGCAGCCTAGCTATGCAAGGGCCATGAAACACACCCATATGATCTATCCATGCCAAAAAAAAAACCCAAACCCACCTCAGCCTATGCCAGCTGAATGCTCCAGTTACAAATGCCTATTATTTCAATAGTCAAATAACCTCTGTGCTTCCTGCAACCTACCACTATTTTTTACTAAGTGATGCCTTGGAGCACAGCAGCCATGCTGCAGCTCCCTGCAGCTGAGCTCAGCCACAGATTATTCCCATCCTACGTGACATTCTGGTTCAATCCACTGAAGATTCAGATCTTATATTTCTCTCAATGTCAGCAAGAGCAAAATGAAGGGGAGGAAAAAAAAACCCCCCTCAGCGTTTCCAGCCAGGAACAAAAGAGATAAGTGCACGCATGCTAGGACACAGAGCTGTAGTCACAGAAACATGGCTAATGACTGAAGCATCCATCAACTAAGCAGCCACACTGCTGTTTCGTTTGGCTGCTGGAAGGAAACAAACAGATGCTGAAATGCCGGTTAGAGCCTGCAATCGAACCGCAACCCCCTCCAAAACCCAAACCAGACTGTGGGCTGGATCTGGCTCCCACTGAAATTAGCAGAAGTCAAGCCCTGTCTGCAAATCGGATGTGCACACTAACAACATCATAAACAGGCATTTCAATTACAGCCAAAATAAAGCAGGTGGTTTCAGATTTCGAGTTTTATCTCCTTCGCTTCTGTTGCTTTCATCTGCTTAATGAATAACAATTGCTTTATTTTTAAACAAGCTCTGCACAGCAGTGCTTCCCGACATTTGTTTGCCAACCAAAAGGCACAGCTTTATAGAGACATTTAACTGTGTTTCTGGTAAATAAATGCAAGCTTTAAGGTGCAGGTCTCTGAAGCGAACAGCCCCTCCCAACCTGACAACCCGGTGCAGGGCTTTGTCAAAGCGTGTTGCTAAGGACAATAAACATGTGAACAAGAATTTGGTCTTAAACTCCCATGAACCAGGCATGCTGGTTTGTAAACAACCTAAATGAGGGTCTGATTCTGCGACTCTTAGTGGCGCTGTGCAGTTGCTGACTCCTTGGGTAGGATCCCTAAGCAATGGATTTGGCAGCACACCTGCAGATCAGAGCCTTGGCCCACGGGTACCACTGTATCAACAGGACCCAAGAGCAAGGGGCTACTCCTGGAGCTAGACTGTCACTTGAAAGCCACATTGCTGTGTAACTGGCCACTGCCCCAAAAAGCACTAGTGGGTCTGTGCTAGAGAAGCAAGTGCCTGGCTGAGCAGTGCTGTTCCTTCACACAGGACTACACCGAGTACTTCACCCGCAACAGCTAAGTAGACTGCTCCTTTGCAGCTGCTGGCCCCAGTGGCAGGCTGCTCTGCAGACAGGGTGGCTGTGATCACATGAACCTGCCTCCTCCACCCTCCCACTTCCCTTACTGGGAGCTCTGGTCCCCAATGAACCGTACACTCCCTGGAGCCTAGGGGATGCTGCTGTCAGCAGCCCAAGCCTTGTGAGAGGAAACAGCAGTAGATCCAGCCCTATGTTCTGAATCATGGAACTTTTTGAGGACCTTCACTAACTTACAGCACCTGGCCAAGGGGTTATTCCCCAGCCCAAGTGCAGAGGTATCCCCAGTGCATCCTCTCTCTGTTGAGGACATCCCCTGTTCTGGGAGACATCCTGGCATGCATCCACCATGCAGGCCCCAGGCCATATGGAGACTGCTCCTACCTAGGGGGAATCTTGAACTGTTGGTGAACCCAGGGGGTGGCAACTTATGGCCCATGGGCCAGTGAAACCTTTGGATCCAGCCTGAAGACGTGGGGCTTTGACAGCATTCAGTGGCAGGGGATTTAGCTGTGGGTGCTCTCCCTGTGTTACTGTGGGGACAAGCAGCAACAGTGGCAGGGTCCTAGCACTCCCTTTCTTCCAACCTGGGGTGGGTCATTTCAGCCGTAGCTGGAAAGGTTGCCTACCCCTGGGTTAGGCAGTTTTTTCCAACTGCTCTGCACCATTACAGCAGTTCTCAAAACCTAGTTGGTCATATTTTACAAGGGATTTCACATTGCAAGATCATACTGTGCAAAAGTGTATTGTGATCAGGAACGCCCCTAGCAAACAGGGAAGATACTCGTCTATGAGCATACAAAACATGCAAGAGAAGGAATTAAGAGTGCAGGGACATAACCAATGATTTTCCCAGTATGTGGCAAGTATACTTGCTTGAAACTGCAAAGTATATTTTGCTTGGAACTGGCAAAAAAACACAGCAGCACTGCAAAGATCAGCATCTCCCACTGAAATCCTGGAGTCAGGAAGAAGCAATCAAGCCCATACCTATAAGCTACATTTTTGCTCTGGCTAAAGTTATGCATTATTATTCCACGCAGACAAAGTATCTTGATCTTCTTCAATTAGCTGATTAACACAAATAAATAAAGAGCAATACTCTTCAGAATCTATTAGTGAAATTGATGCCTTGCTGTCCCTCATACTGATATTTTTATCCCTATAGACTTATACATTTCTGCTAAAGAAGGAAATGCATTTTTAAATAGGCCATTGTGAATCACCAGAATGACTAGCTCCTAGAACAATTATTTTATCAGAAAGGATATATACACTATAATTTCTTCCTTTCCAAAGGATCCCAAAGTCTCTCTCAGACCAGGAGTATATGGTTTCAGTGAAATATAAATACTGAATGCTTCTCTATGCCCATATGCAACGGAAGGAAATGCTACCTTCTGATGCAAATACATCTGGTTTGCCGGCATCATATTTTGCATGCAGCCCTCTACCTCTACCATGTTTAACTCTCTGCTCCAATACATGTTTTCCATTGCTGTTTTTTATGACTTTGACTAAAAACCACAATTTGATTCTTTGGGATTTCAGGACTGTGTGACACTTTTGCCACCTCTTAATCCTTCCCCTGCTTTACTCCATATCCTAAAACTACAAGTGGTGGATGCTGAGCCACACACATTTTGATCCATAAACAGTAAGAAAACCTGTCCAGTAAAAGGTGGGACTAAATACAGGGTCCGGGTTAATAAAACAGAATTGCTCTACAATAAAAGGAAAACATGAAGAGACTCAGGTTAGGGGAACAGTGAAGCAGCAAAAGCAAAGATGAAAGCACAGCAGAGCGGTACATTTGAACTACTGCAAGTGACTGAGATAAACTGATATGATCATAGAAAGGCACTGGTTCTTCCCTAGCCTTCGTGCAGACTCAGGACCACAGCAAGGTTTAAAGATTGCAACGCAGGGCTAGATAAACCTTAAACAACGCTGACAGGCAATACCTTGCTAAACAAGGTCAGCAGCCCTGGGGTTGAACACAGTCCTTTACGTCTCATTCACATTACATGTTCATAACAAAGTTAAAACTTATGGCAGGGTGCCTTAATCCATGATGATGAGACCCAGAGAGCTTTATGCCTCTGATGTTGCCTTAATCTATGAAGATGAGACCCAGAGAGCTTTATGCCTCTGATTCAGCAGAGCACTTAAGCATGACTTCATAGTCAATGGAACTATTCATGTGATTAAAATTAAGCAAATGCATCAGGAAACAGTAGGGTCTGTAATGATAAAAGTTATAATTTAAAGACGCTCCCTAATTTAGAGGAAGTTGGTAATTGGGAGATGGTCCTTCAGGTAAGCAGCTGTTAGTCAGGGTTTTTACCATGTGCTTCTGAATGGGCGGAGGGCGCTTTAATTAGTATGGCTCTTGGGAGCCGCTCTAATTAAAGCATCTGCAGCAACTTGTGTATTCAGCGTCCGGTGCTTCAAAATGGCAGTGGCAGGGGCACTTTAAAGCTCATTTGATGAGTGTTGCAGGGCACTAAGGTGCCTGCTCCTTTAAGGGCAGAAACAGTCTAGGGAGTGAGCCCTAGCAGTCAGGTGCAAGGAATGAGGAATGGCAGCAGGGATGAGGTAGCCTGCACCTGCCGGCAGTCAGCTGGGGCATATATAAACCCCAGAGGCAGGGCCTGGGGCATATATAAACCCCAGAGGCAGGGCCTGGGGCATATATAAACCCCAGGCCTGGGACCAGGGAGTCAGTTCTCTGCCAGCAGCCAAGGGGGAAGGAGCTCTTCTAGAGGAAGCAAAATGAAGAGGCTTGACTGCCCATTCTGCTTCTGATAAGATTAAGGGACTTCAGGAGCTCACCAGATACCCTGACCTACAAGGCCCTGTAGTGTTGGGGGAAGGGTGATTTGTTTAAGGGGACAGAGCACAGCCTGAGCTGCTTGCATTATATTACAGCCCAGGGACTCATATTTTGATTTCTGTTTGTAAACTGGATGATCAGGCTGAGGCTTTTGGGGAAGAAGGCCTCATTGGGGGCCCACTACAATGTGGGGGCTCAGTATTTGGAGGGTGAGCAGACCCCAGCGCCAGGGGGCACTGAGAGAGAGAGAGGGCTGTGGAGAGCCCAGTGATGACCGGAGGCCAAGCTAAATTAAGGCCTTGGAGGGACAATATGTGAATGCCATCTGTGAGGCTTGGGGTGTGGTAGAGGGGTGGTTTGGAGCCATGCATCTAGCCCATAAGGCTGAGGGTGTCCTGAAAGGCACCCACTTTGGAGCAGGACCCAAAAGGGGTCCAAGAACCCATAGGGTTCAGTGGGGTCCATCAGGACCATGCCCAAAATAGAAACTTGAGAGCAGCCTCCCTATTTATTATAGTTGTAACAAGACACGGCAGAGGAGAGAGGGTGCCCGTTAGGCAGGATTGAGATGGCCAAGCGGCCCTAGGGGTATCTCAGCCATCCCTGGGGACCCCAGTTGTGACAACGAGCTTTAGTTAAAGCGTCCCTGCTGCCACTAATTGAGTCTGCTCTGATGTGTTCTAATTGTAATGTGCCAGAGCGGGTGTCGGGCAGCCAGCCAGAGTCTGCAGAGGTTGCATACTGCTCCACAATTGAAGTTTATTGTTCTTGTCATTCTTGTAAGCTTGTACTTACTGAACCTGGTGATCACTACAGGGTCCAGTAGATAGAGTATCAGATGACTACTCAGGAGACCTGGATTTAATTTTTGGTTTTGCCACTGGCCTGCTAGGTAGCTTCCGTGCACCTCACTTTGCCCATCTATAAATGGCAATTTAAAGATTTGGACTACTTTCTATAAAGTACTTTGAGATTTGTGGATAACCCCCCCCTTCCACATAGGAGCTAGCATTATCATCATTTACAGGTTTTTGTTGGGTTTTTTTTGGATCAATACATAAGGGTTCTCACCTTGATCCAAGTGGTCACATACTAACATTCAAGGATGCTTTGGACTGCTCCATTTTCTGCAGGAGAAACACCTAAATCTTTTGGTAAGTAACCAAAGATCTTCTTGTCATACTGTTGCCTGATGGCAGAATTAGTAGGACTAGTTCTTGATGCATTTGATAAGTATTTCTTCAACATTTTAATTATCACAATCTTTTTCTTTGCTTGTTTCAAGAAGTAGAGTAAAGTCTGTTCTTCCTGATTGCCTCTTCCTTTGTAGGTGTAGAAATGCTACCTGAAGGCAACAGCAACCCAAGCATGACATGGTGCCAAAACAGGACAGCACTTGAAGGGGGGGAAAAATGTGGACATGCTGGTTTGTGGTCTCTGTAAAACCATTCCCCCCCCCCCCAACTTATAAAGTTTATAAGAACTATATAAAGACTAAAGCTGCTTTGTGCCCATAGCACAACTAAAAAACAATTTAGTCACTCAAACACCAGCAAAGGAGAAGTTAAGGTATCGCATGAGCACAAATATTACTGCTCTCAGCTGCCCCTTCTTGCCAGCTCCATTCTGACGAGCCAAAGGGAGCTTAAACCTGACTCTGAAGCACTACGAGGAAATTCTACTCTCTACAGTGCATCTGCTCCTAGTGGTTGTGTACACAAGAGGGTGAAGATATGCCACAGCATATTTGCTTACAAGCTGACTGTGTTATTGTTGGCTGCATTTTCAAACTGGGACTTTATTAACCCCCTGCCTTCCCCAATTTTGGGGCTTGTTCCCTTGACCCTTTCGCTAAAATTAAACTTACCTAAAGTGTAGACCTTTGGCCAACTGCATCTAACTGAATTGTACAATGTAGGTCCCTCATACTCTGCTAGTCCACAACTCTGTGTTCTTGAATCCAAATTTAATTAAAAAATAATTTAACCTTGAAAAGACAAGCTAAGTGCAAATGGGTCCTGTGCTACTTTCCTAAGCCTGCAGGCTGATTGTCTATTCATTTCACAGGTTTAACTCATTCTAAAAAGTCCTTTTAAAAACAAAACAAAACAAAACAGGGCTGCCCCACAACTTCCAGTTCACTGGGCTTGAAGCCAGAAGTCTTACTGCAAAGTGCTGGTCAGGCTTGCTAGGCCATACATAGCGCTTTGTCTACAACACAGATTTGGACCAAGACCAACTTCATTTTGAGAGGGTGAATGTGAGCTAGGGCACTTGCAGATTCCAGGCAGTGATGCTCCTCTGCATGTGAATGGACATACATGTGGAGAAAATGAAAGAGCAGCAAACCAGCCCATTTTTTTGCAAATTTAAATGCAGGTCGAAGGATCCTATAGCTCTTAGTTTGACACTCTTAATGTAAGATCCAAAGCAGTTGAAACCATCTCTCACAATCTTCCTGCTTCCTCTTCAGTTGCCCAAGGCTTCAGGGTACTCTGTATCCTCCTGTATAACATATTATATTGCTAAGGTAAACAAAATACTCTTGTTTCTGAACTTAGTGCAAGCAATTAAAATTAATATTTAAAAAGGTTTGTTACCCATACTATAAACAAGAATATCCCATTCTGTCCCTTTAGAAGCACCAATTAAAGTATTTTTAGTGTCTTGCAATGCAGTATCCTTCTGCCATCAGGATTAGTTCACCAGTATAGTGTGTCACTCTTT
>NW_005842430.1:74324-88487 GCF_000455745.1 Alligator sinensis
CCAAATAAACCAGAAAGATATCTAATACTATAAGGAAGCAACTCTGCTATGCTGTTTTGCAAGGGCTTATGGGCATATGCAGAGTTCAAGGACTTAAATGCTTGAGTGCCAATGTCCAAATCGGAGATCTTGCAGGATCTGGGCTACTGTAGCTTCAAAAAGTAATCTTTTCCCTGGGTCACGTTCTTTATGCTCCTACCAGCCAACTTGTGTAAGAGCCTTCATGGAACAGCAGTGGATAGGCAAGAGTGAGATGCACTTTGGAGGCAAAAGGCTTCTCCATCAGTGTATCCTCACAACAGAGAGGTGGAATCAGTGCAGCAATCGCAAAAGGAATTGGCTTCTACCAGGGAGGAGATTTATACACTGGTCTCCCATGTACCAGTACTCGCATGGCTAGGGTAGCCCTCTTGAACTGTGGGAACACCATGGATGGATTATGACCAAGCCAAAAATGTTAGGGGAGGTGGTGTAAACTGTTGTGTACAGGCTGCAGAAAGGAAGCTCCCCCATTGCTTTTAATTCACCTGCACAGATCTCAGTTTTATATGCAGGAAAAATGAATCGCACCAGCAGGAACCTAACTGAGGGAAAGAATGATGAACTCTAATGATGGAACAGTGACACTGTACATGACTCTCATCCTGTGTTTCATGTTCAACCTCGGGTAAGCTCTGCAGAAGCACACCTGCAAAGGAGCCAGCCCAGTGGCTACACCAAGCTTTGGAGCACCACAGGATCGAATCATAGCTTATGAATAACTGTTTTCATTACTCACCCAGCGTCGGCCACCATCTATTGTACAAATCATCCAGGTCATGCTGGCTGACCCCTGTGCTTATACAAAGCTCCTGCTTTGTATGGACTGGGTCCTAACTCCTCAGCAAATGGTTCTTGGCATTGCTAAAAGACTATGAAGTGGCACACCAATATGCCAGGCCATACTGCATTTATAGTCATTAGGAATCTATATATGTGCTCCAAGTGGGGGGGGGGGCGCTTTAATCAGAACAACTCTGGGAGTCAGTCTAATTAAAGTGCCCACAGCATCATGTATATTCAGCGTCCCGTGCTTCAAAATGGCGGTGGGAGCACTTTAATTAAAGCTTGTTTGACTTTTAGTTAAGGTGCCCCAACTACCATTTTAAAAAACAGGGATGCTGAATACACATGACATGGAGGCTGCTGGCGTGCACTTATTAGCGCACTCCAGGAAACTTGATTGAGTCCACTTCAACACGTGCTAATTAGCACGTGTGGGAGCAGCAGTCTGTCACGTGTATAGGTGCTCATTGTTTCCTACCTTCCGAGCAGCTGTCACTGGGCTATTGTATGCTTCCCTAGTGCTGGTCTTCAGCCTGCCTTAAATTCCTAAGAGTTTTTAAAAGAGGCAGTAAGGAGCTTTCCCCAAGCTAATCAGTGTTCTTCCCTCTTCCCCTCCCCCCCCAGTTTTTCTGTTTCAGAACAACTCAAAATGACATTTTGGGTCAAAACTAAACAGAAGTTCTCTCTCTCTCTCTCTTTTTTTTTTTTTAATTCATTTTTGCGCAGGCATTGTGAAGTAATCAACATTTTTAACCAGAACTGACATTTGCTTTCAACAAATGTAGTTTTCAATAAAACAGAGGTTTTGAGCAAGAATTATTTTTCATAAAATATTTGATGAAATCCAATGTGTGCGCACACGTGCGCGCGCTCTCTCTCCCCATTCCTAATCATTAAGCAATATAAAAAATAAAGGAATTGAACGTTAAACATTATTACAATGTTAGTGATGCATACATGAAGTTTGATTTCTTAAATATATTTATAGTATTTTTTTTAAAATGAGAAATCTACTGTACCACGTGTGAGAGAGGGAAGTGTATTTTTATAAAGATGAAAGTATTATCTAGTTCAGGGGTATATGTATTTTGAATGCCTAGTATGTTGATAAGAAGGCAGATCTGTTGTGGTGATCCTAAATGTATATCCAACATATTAGTGTTTCCATACTTGTAGAAAATATGATTTTAAAACATTCTTATACCACAAATGATAAAATTTATCTTTTTCTGTATGCCTATGAATAGTTTTTTTAGATTTGGATACTGCTAATTTTAAATAGGATCAGAAAGAGGTTTCCAGTGAAGCCCCTGGTTAAATGTTTGCAGGATCATAGCCTCAATTTTTGGATTTTTTTTTCCCTTACCCAACAAGTTAACATACCTTTTTGTATGGGAAGAGCATAAGTAACCAACTTACGTAACTTTGAAAAAAATAGTCACTTCTCAAGAAAGATTAAATATTTAATATTTCTTTACTGCTAAATCAGGTACGACATTAAAACTATACAAAAAACTTGATGTTTACCATGCTGCTACCACAGCAACTGATTAAAACCATGTTTTTACATCCATTTACTATTTTGTTTTAAACAGTAGCTGTAAAAAAACAGCAGGTTACTCTGACTCATCTTGTGCAAATCACTAGGAAAAGACAGTTACATAGGGAAAAAACATAGTTAAATGAAACACTACACCTACATAATTTAGTCTGTGGTCCAATTTCTATGTTGACTTACACCTGATGCCACCCTATGGGGTTTGGCCATGTTGCTTTAACCATTTTCATTCATCTTGATATTTTAATCTACAGGGACAGTGTGTTTATAAATCTCCCATTCGGTGCTCAACCACCACTTGCAACAAAAGAGCTGAAGCCTAAACAGCTCATGCTTTTAGCTCTGAAGGTCCTCAGTTCAAGTCTGTGGGTTGGCCAAAATGGCAGCCATCTCTTTATGTCTATGCCTGGACATAATGAGAGAGACTGTTAAGATTAGAGATTATCTTACTATTTATATTCCATACAGCCCCTATGACAGAAAGGGGTTGCCAACCTTTCACTAAGAGTAGACTGAATTAACACAGTTTGGTCCTGAAGTAGGCTAGAGGCAGCAGTTAGATAGTCCCCAACTAGATGGTGCATTCTCACCTAAAATTTACAAACAGCAAGCATTACAAGGCCATTTTTTGGCATACTTGGACTGGATAAAAGCTCATTGGGGGCTGGATCAGGCCAGCGGGCCATAGGCTACTGATTCCTGATGTACAGTATGAACTACCTGGTTGGTAGTTCGCTCTTTGTTTAGCTGCAGTTGTCTTAAAAGCAAACTTCTAACCAACCCATTTCACTATTTCTTAAGTTAACATCAATGTAAGTAAGCAAAACAGTTGTTTATCTCCCAAAAGAGAGTTACATCTCTTCATAGCATGTTATCATTCAAATCTTTTTCATCGTGGCTCCTAAAACCTGTAAAAGTAAGGGGCCATCTCCTGCAACCAGAGAGGGTATAAGGCTAAACAGGACACACAAATTGGGTGCATCTAAGATTAGGTTATGGCAATCATACTAGGTGCCTGGACTAATGCATGAGGCATGATATTGTATAAGATGCCTTGCAAAGTATTGGCTCATAACATTCACAGCATGTTAATGAGGAGGAGCTACATCTGACAAATGTGTCCTTTCTAATCTGTTTTCACCTCTTAATGTAGGATTTCTGTCGTTGTGCCAGAAGCAGCAATTTAAAAAAGCTGTTCAGAAAACTGACCCACACCCTCAGCAGAAATACAAAGCTTCAGGACAGATTCATTCTAATGAATGCAGAGAAAACAAACGTTTTCAACTTATAGCAGAAGATTATTACTGTTAATATATCTTTGCCAACTCTTAGTTTTTAACCACAAGGCTTAATAATTTGCTGTTCCCTCTGCCTTAAAACTGTGAACATGTGGAAAGAAATATTTGCATTTCAACAGGGGAAATATAGGGGGGGAAAAAAGTGTTACAAGTAGTAGAGGGGGGGAAACCCCTGAAAACTAGCCACTGATAATAAGCAAAAAAAGGGAAGTACAAATATTCAAGTTTCAGGGAAGAAGAGCCCTGCAACAGACATGCAGCTCCCTTGACTGTACTACAGCTCTAGTCCTTTACACCTGACACTCCTGGAAGCAGGCACCTGTCTTCAGAGATGCGCCTTAGACTTTTGGCAACTTGGGCACATGGTGGCAGGAGGGAAAGGGAGAGCAAATACTTGCCTCCATGTGCAGGGGCTGCAGTGGTGGCAGAGGCACGGGGTGCTGCTGCCTCACTGAAAGCTTCTTGAACATAGGTGGCTAATAAAACAGTGGCTCCCTGAGGGCTGCCCCGCTTGCCCTCTTTCACCCCACTCTCCAAGCTACACTACTGCCTGTCTTCCTTCCTTTGCATATCCAATGTCTGGCAAGCTAAAGTCTCTACCCTGCAATCATATCAGTGCAAACCAACCACTGCACCTAGATGGAGCGACTGGTAAAAGACTCAAAGAAAGAGAAAGGTAAAATCCAGCCATCTGGGAAAATAATGGAACAATGAACAACAAGCAGCATGGGACTAGGAAAACCAGGACTAACATGAACACGCCCCCTCGCATATGCAAACATTTACACCTCTGACTAATCCCTGAATGGATGTCATCTAATTGGATTTTAGATGCAGCTTCTCACAAAATCCCCACTGAAAAATGAATTTACATTGGCTCAGATAGAAACAAAATCATTTGACCTAAAATGGATTAAGAACTGATTAATGTCAATAAACGATAATGATAACAGACACGCTACCACTGGGACAAAGGGTCTGGGAGGAGGTGTCTAGGTTGGGTGGGGTCACTTAACCACTTCAACCATGTCCTGGAAAGGGAAGGAAAGTGGTAGTAAACTGGAAAATTTGCATACATCACCGGAGGACTGAGAAAAACACAAAGAGGCCAGATTCTGTTCCCATGCCAATATAAATGGCCTTAAAAACCAGCAAGGGTAGGCTTGACTAAATTAGTAATATGAGCCAAAGTCAAAAACAACAGATCATCTCAGAAATGTGAAAATGAGCACATTTGGGGGAAAAACAATCCGCAACACCCAAGGGAGTAAAAACTGGGACACAACAAACCTGAAAAAAGTCTCATGAGGACAGGGAATGGCATGTTACACATGAACTGGCAACACCATATGGATATAAAAAAAGCCATGGCAATTTCGTCTCCCCATGCACAACACAGCCACTTGCACCACAGGGAAGTAATAGTCACTCCCTCTATAGCTGGGCTGTGACTGCACCATGACTACTGCTTCAGGTCTGAACATCCAATTGCCAGACGCAGACAGTCAGTAACAAAACTAATGAGAATTTATACAGGAGCAAATAAAGCTATCAGAGGGCTAGAGGGATTGATTTACACTGACTGGCTAAGGGTGAATGTGGTCCCAGTATAGAGGGCCCACATGTGGTGGTCTGCATCATGCTGGCCCTAACAGGCAAACCTCATCTTTGTCTTCGTAGCTGTGGAGCCTCCCCTAGCAGCAGAATGGAGAGGGAGGGGAAAGGAGGGGCTTACAGCAGAAGTAAAAGAGGAGGAAGGGCAGGAAGATACCCCCTATAAGGTCCAGCATTCACTTCTCTGGAAGGACGTTGTGCTCCTTGTCCAAGGTTTCTTCTAAATGTCTTAACTGCAACTGATGTAAATGTAACAGTAGTTCTAGCTCTTCAAGCTCCATTTGCACTCTGTCACCTTTAGTGCATCTCCTGTCTTGTGCTACACTTCTCTGTAATGGCATTAGAGAGAAAAATACTACTGGGAATTGTGTCATTATGGGAGGCTAACTTCCCTGATATTGAGTGCAGAAAAAATGCTACTAATAATGGTAAGGCCCAATTATTCCTGGCCAACAGATTTCTTCACTATAGTCATTGAACCAACAAGAGCTGATGCTATTTTAGACATGGTTTTGGTAAGTAATGAGGCCATTATAGAAGAGCTGGTCACAGAAAATAACCTTGTATTGAGTGATCACAAATTGATTTAGTTTAAATTAAGTGGAAGGATAAACAAAAGTAGGTCTTATAATGAAGATTCTCCATTTCAAAAGGGCAAACTGATAAACTAAGTGAACTAGTCAATCAAGTCAACTGGACCAAGGAGCTCATGGACTTCAGTACAGAGGAGGCCTAGAATATTTTTCAAGTCAAAAGGTACTAACACATTTGGAATTTGTATCCCAAGCAAAGTGAGAAAACAAGTAGGGAAGGGTTAGAGACCAACCTAGATTTACACCCACCTACACAGGACATTCAAAACAAGTAGGGAGCCTGTAAAGAATGGGAAAAGTCTGATCAGCAAAGAAAGCTATGTCTGAGAGATCAAGTAGTATGGGGATGAAGTGAGAATCATCAAAAATCAAGAATTTACAGAGGATATTAAAATAAATAGCACAGTAAAACAAAGATAAAGTAAAGATTAAAGATAATCTAGGTATGGCCGCAAAACTGAAAGAATACGTTGCCTCAATTCAATAAAGACAATAATGTTGCATGTGGGGGGCACAAGGGCAGGATGGCTAATGGAAAAGTGGGTACAGAAATGGGAATGACCACATCCAAGATGGAAGAAAAACTCAAGACTCCCTAAAAGGAGCTTAATGCCTTCAGTTAGGGGAGACTGGATCATCTCCATCCTAGAATCCTGAAGAAGCCAGCAAGTAAAATTGCAGGGTTGGTAGCAATTATTTTTAATAAGGCAGCAGCTTGAGAGGGATCCCACACCACTGGAGCATAGAAATTCTAATCCCTACATTGAAGGAGGTCCAAGTATCTATGGGCCTGTTAGTCTGTCTGTTAGCCTTGCTAGTAAGCAAGGTGTAAAAACAAATTCTGAAGGAGAGAATAATTAAAGACACTGAGGTAAATGGAAAATGCGATGAAATGTAAACCAAATGTGTATTGTGCAGGCTAATCTGAAATTATTTTTTAAGTGAAGGAAATGCAGTAGATCTCATGTATCTGGATTTCAGTGAAGCATACAGTGCCACTTAGGAAATTATTATTATGATGATATAGTGCCACTTAGGAAATTATCAGTGAAGATGAAGAAGATGGGAATTAGTAGAAGAAATATTTGGTAGGCTAGAAACTGGCCAAGAGGGAGAAGAGAACGGATAACATGAAGTGTCGGGGGGAGGAGGGTATGGCACTATCAGACTGGAAAGAGTTTAATAGTGGGTTTTCTCAAGCCTGGTCTTAGGACAGATCTCATTTAATACTTTCAATAATGGTCCTGGCAGAAAAAGTAGAAACGTGCTGATGAAACAAAGTTTGGAGGCATCCTTGATAGAGAGGGAGATGCTGATATTACGGTGGATGAACTGCAATACTAGAGTGATTGAAACGGGATGAAATTCAATAACACAATATACAATGCATTTGGGGACTAATTACAAATACTTCTGTTATAAGCTGGACCTCATCATTTGTAAATAAGCTGGAAACTCATCATTTGCAAATGACTGAGGAGGAGGACTACTTAGTCACAGAATGACTATGAGACATGAAAGTGATGCAGTTTTGAAAAGAGGAAATATCTCAATCTTTATCAGGCCAGGTATTTCCAAAAGAGAGACAGAAATATTAAAGTCATTGAACAAAAACCTAAAACTTTGCACACACTTCTGGTCATCCATGCTCAAGAAAGGTTAACTTTAAGCTGGAACAGGTGCAAGAGAGAGCTACTAGGACTGTCAGGGAATGGAGAGCCTATCTGTGACAGGCGACTAAAAGACCGTGGCTTGTTTTGTGAAGCAAAATCCAGGCTGAGAGGAGATATGTTTGTTTGTTTGCCCTCCATAAGTGTACTGATGGATAAACACCAAGGAGGGAGACCTATGGAAACGTAAAGACAAGGTTGGCACAAGAACAAACTGGCATAAACTACCCTGGAATAAATTTAGGCTGGAAATTGGAAGGAGGATTCTAATCATTAGAGCAATGAGGTATTGGAACAACCTCCCAAAAAGAAGGGTGCAAGAAACTTAACTAATTTTAATATAGAGCTTGTCCAGCTCACGAAAGGGATTGCGTGACATGGCTCTTTGCAATAGCAGGGGGCTGGATTGACCCAGGAGGCCCTTCCAATCCTCTGTTCCTGTACGCAGGGTCTCTTTTCACAAGACCCTTGCATGTCTCATTAAAGTACCTTACTACCTGAATGCCAATTACAGGAAATGTACGAGCAGATTTTTATCTCCTAAAGTTATGTCCATGCTTTTTATACTTGGAGAACTTACAATATCCAGGCTAACAACATTAAAGACCTAGAAAACCCCTCCAACAGACTGTAGCAGTGGAGAAGACACAAAAACAAAAGAAGGCAAAAAGTGGTCTCCTTCAGCTTTATCAAAGAGCAACCTGAACCAGACACAACCCCAATATTGTTAGGACACTCCAGATACTTGTGCCACTCCACTAACATAGAACAGCTGCAAACTGGCTTACCTGGCTACGATGGCTCGCACCTGCTTTGCATCTCCAGAGCAGTGCAATGGAGTCAGAGCAAACCAGTTTGTTTGTGCCAGTGGGCAGATGGCCTCAGCAACAGTCTAACCTTCTCTTCTCTCTTTTCTGAATGGAGGCTCCCAGATCACTTGTCCTCACTTAAACCCCTCTATCAAGTTCCAATACCATCATGTGCTCAGAAAGAAACAAAGTTGCAGGCCATCCAAAAATGTTCTCAGGGCCTCCCTCCATATTCATCAGAACATGGGACAGAAGAGAACCCAGGTGAAACTTCTCACGAAAGAGATGCTCTAGGACAGTGGTTTTCAAACTTTTTTTTTCCGCAGACCACTTGAAAATTGCTGAGGATCTCGGCATACCACTTAATAAACTTTTTTTTGTTCTACAAATCAAAGCACACAACTCATATTTTAATATCAGTAGTCTTACCTTACAAGTACAGATATTCTCGATTATTCCGCAACCTTTCTGCAAACCATCTGAATGGAGCTCGCGGACCAGTGGTGGTCCGCAGACCACAATTTGAGAACCTCTGTTCTTGGACAAATGAACAATTGCCCAACACCATGAACCATGATCTTTTTGACAGATGAAAAACAAAGAAGTGCTAAAGTGAAATCCTGACCAATATATGACTTTTTTGAGTGAAGGCGGTAATCTGTTATAATGATGTAGGAGTGGAATTGCTGGAGAGAGAAATCCTGAAAAAAAACATTTGCCTCAACTCCTGCCTGCTTAGTTTGCCCAGGACTAGTGACAAAACAGCTCTAGGGATACCAGGTCTGGAGAGGAAAAGGTTTTGTTAGTGAAAAGACATTGGCAAACCCTTCTAGGAGAGATGCTTTGGCTAGCATATTTTATGGCAACCCATGAGCAAAAAACTGTACCAGCATGAGCATGTCTATACCAGAAGAGCATCATCCTTTGCTACAGGGTTTTTGCCGATATAGAAAAAAAAAGAAAAACAGAAGTCCCACCCCAACAGCTGGCACTATGGTGTCAAAAGTTTCTAGCACAGACCTACCTGAACAAAAGGTAAGAGCTGTCTCCATTCTTCAAAAGGAGGTATTAACTGTGCATCTTTGTGAAGACAGTCCAACTGTCAATACTTTACCTATTCTTCCACTCCTTCATACAACACAATATAAGACCAAAGAAAACCATTTTTTCTCCCTCACAAGTCCTGTATATGGCATGAACTACACTGTGGCCAGAGGTCCCTTGGGGAAAGTGGAAACAAATACTGAATTCTGGTAGGAAGGGAGACCTCTACCGCATAATGTATTATCAGAGTTTTTGAGCTGCTGATAGGTTCACATGCATTTCCCTAGTGCCAGTGCTTGTTTATGCTTCATACCCTTAACTAACTGGCAGTATATTGTTAGGTGACTAAGTGTCCTGCAGGTCCCAGTACACATTACTTTATTATTTTGGCACTGCTTCTGCAAACACACACATTAAGCATGTATGCAGTCACACTGAAGCACATGCCTTAGGTCTGAAGGAGTAAGACCTTTGCTGGTTATACTTAAGGTTCAATATATATTTATTTTTGATAAATTTAGTAACTGATATGGGATTGATTCCCAGAAACTGCTTGCCTGATTGTGGAATTGTACATTTCAGGCTTTCCTGTATATAACAATGCTTTACAAATAGGTTTTTGGTTGTAAGAATGCAAGGTTGTTGACTTTCTAAGTTGAAACCCTAGTTTAAAGTCAGGAGTAGTGGCTTCCCAATGGCCTCAATTAGATCACTACAGTCTGGAACCTTTTCTCCATCTAATAGTTTATTTGTTTTCCCTTTCTTCCTTTCCTGCTCTCTCACTCTGCCATGGTACCATATACACATTACTTTGTTTATTGCTGGTCTCAAAGAATTTCCTTGGTGTACAATATTCATGGCTTGGCCTTTTTTTCTTGTGGTGGTACATGGCCTTCAATCCAAGCTTCTAAACTGAAGCTGACAACTAGCTTCTCTCTAGGTTTTTACATGTTGCTGCAAGGCAAAATAAACACTGTTTCCAGTCAGTATTTTTAGAGTGATAGGTGTGTGCTAATAAATGTTTGCCAATTTGCTAAGAGAAAATTCGAAGGGATTTAAATATAATACATTTTTATGAACCAGAGGCCAAAGTGTCCAGGGTCATACCCCTTCAAGTGTGGATAAGTGGTTGTATTGTACACAGTACTGCAGAGTGTTGCCTCTTATTTTTTCACACTGACTTCAGAAAACATTTTCAGACTTCAAAGAGGCCCTACAAAAGCCAGTAAACCTTGCTGAAATCCAAGTATACTTTGTGTCTTTTGCACTCAGCTATAATGCCAAAGATAATATTTTTGTTGACCCAGGATCATTTGAAGAGTGGGGGATTTTGGAATGGGAAATAGGAACTACAGCTCAACAGTAAATGCTTACTATTTTGAATACATTGATGAAGTATACATAACTAATTAATCACTTTCTTTTTGTGCATTTTCAACAAATGAATAAAGCAGGTCTATATGATTCCTTCAGTATCTGTTATCTGTGGCACAAAAATAAAAGGGATCATTATGAGGACTAGTCTGTCAAAGTAAAACAAAGCAAAACTGGAAGGAAATCTGCACTCTGTTTCCAATTTTGGTATCAAGTTTAGCACCGGCTGCTACAAAAAAATAATGAAACAATGTCAGAAACCCAAAGCCAGGAATGCAGAGACTTTTCTGCGAGTAGGAAGCAAGGGGAGCCTGGACGCATTTCCTTCTTTAAGTTTTAGAAGCTTTACCTCATGATATGCTGTCTTCTGCCAAATATTTCTTGGACTCATTTAAAAAACTGTTTATTCTAGTTGCTCCTATTGTGTATCAGCCAAACTACTGGAGCCTTCTTTGTTGATGCTGCCCCTGTTGGAGTGCACAATTAAATGACGTGCTTCCATTGCAATGTTCACCACCTATGTTTTAGGTTTCTATCTTTGGTGTGTGTCACTAAATATATTTTTTCATACATATTTCATTTCTTATGTAAATATATATTTTCATACATCCTTAGAGGATAGAGATGTACAAGAATGCATTAAGTCACCTTTGGGCAAATTTTAAAAAGGTATTTGTCTAAAGATACAAATAGGCACCTTGTGGGATTTTCAAAAGCACCTAGGCACCAACCTCCCACTACATGCAAAAAATCTGGCTACTAGTTAGCTCCAACAGTGATAGATTCTTCCCTACAGTCTATTTTCTAATTCTTGTTATTTGTATTACAGTAGCATTGAGAGGCCTCAGCCATATTGCATACCCATTGTTCTCACAACATATGTAAGAAGAAAGCTCCTGCCCTGAAGAGTGTGCAATGCAAAACAAGATTTAAATCTTCCCCTGTGCTTGGGTTTCATTCCTTCTCCATTACTAGCTAATCCATATGACTCCTAGGAAGTGCTTTTGATCTTTCTTCAAAAAGGATAGTCCTATATGCTATGTTTGCTGTCATGAATCATTTGATTTCAGGATATGTATTACACTACATGCAGAATGTTGTGTGCTAACACAACATTCAGGCTGGGAAATCAAGCACACACAATGTCAGGAAATGAAGAAGTAAGGTTAAAAACTCAATGTTAACTTTGCTGTCTGTGCTTCCACTAGTTTGTACAGCTCCCAGCATACTGGGGAACTTCCAGGAGTTACTTTAATATAAATAACAAACAATAAGAAATTATGACAGCATACCAGTATCAGCATACAATATTGTCAATGAATAGAGAATCTGTCAAATATACCAACCGGCATTTAAGATACATCTCTGCAGAGAGTAATAATTGAGGAACTGGATTGTTGCAAGTCTTACCAAGAGATCAGATTTACTTTTATCATGTACATGTATAAATCCACTGATTTCCATGGGCCTGTATTTACTTCCAACAATAAGGGCTTTGGTTGGTAAAAACTGGTTGAGCAGCTTTAAAGTTATGAGGAAAATAACAAGTCTAACATGACAGCTTCCCACCGGTTTGTGAAAACCTTTCAGTAATCATAGCTTCAAACACCTAAGTATTTATCACTTACAGATATTCTCCAAGATTCACTCAGATTTAAAAAAAAAATATACTGATGAAACCCTGTATTTTTATATCTGTACAAGATCATAATATGAGTATTGGGAATGCTTTAAAAAAAAAAAAAAAAAAGAGCAGCAAAAACTTGAACTAAACTCTCTCTGGAAATTTCAGAGAAATCCATAGATAAAATCTCCATATGCATCTCATATCCTTATGTATGGATTTCTCTGAAATTTCCCCAGAACTCTTATCTGAGCTTGGGATATTCCAAGTATGGAACTTTTCAGCCTAAAAGGATTTTGTTTGACAAAAGCTAACTGTAACAGGAAAAGGGAAACTGTACTGAAAGTTGTATTTATACATTACTTATTGCAGTCACTACTCCTCCTGTTAAAATAAATGTTTCAACTGAAGATCTTAAGTCACAGCTCAAAACAGATCACTAAGCAAAGGTTTTGGATTATAATCCAAAAAGGAAAAAAAAAAATTACTAGAGGTTCCAGAACTCCCAAATATCAAGGACAGTCACATTTATACTTCTTGGTACTGGCTTTGGGAAATGAAGAGAACGGTACTTAGGTAATATAAACTCTACATATATACCAGTTGCTGAAGTCACTGGAACTGTGCCTTCTTACACCTGCTTTCAATTTGACCCAGTATCTACAAACTATCTTATCTAAGCAAAAGTGGTCCTTGGTGCAAAAAATGTTGAACGCAAAGAAGGATTCCTTGAAAAGGCTTTATCTCACTGCTTCCCAGCTTGATCATTTCAGATGCATCAGCTAAAGTCATGGGAGAGTTGCATGCAAAATTCAAGATCTTTGGGATCAGAAGGTCAAAAAAGAAAAGCTTTGTAGGTAATCAGGAAATAAAAGGCACAAATTGATCTAAGATGAGGAGCAAGTGAAGACAGCTTGCCATGAAATACCGTTTGCAGAACTCTGAGAATGATGGATGAGTGTGGTAGATAATGAAAGAAAGGAAAAGTAAGGAGATGCTCAGATTGGTGCATAAGGATTTATCAGCAGAGTAAAAGTGATGTCAGAAGACCAGAGCAACCAACTGGGAAGATGGGGAAAAGCATAGTGATCTTTAAGCAAATGAGATTGGACAGGTCCCAAATGACCAAGGAAAAATGCTCATAGATTGCAGACTAGTTTTTGCATGAAAATAGAGAGAAATGCTGTCTATTTGTGATAGCACTTTGGATCCAGAAAACTTCAATTTGTTTTAATGTTGTTGGTCTCCCCAAAAAAGATAAACCCTGCTAGAGAAAAAAATACCTTCCCTTATCCTATGGTTAATAAGAAAAATATATCTGTTTAAAAACATGTTAAAATATAGAACCTTGCTTCCACAGTGTATCTGGAGTGCCAAACTTTCCAAGCTGTCATACAGACTCATTATTTACTAAGTTGCTGTTGGTTAAATACCTAGCATGATACCTAACAGTTTCAAAACACAGGGCCTGTTTCCCTACTGAAATGTATTAGTGAGGACCATGTATCCACTCAGAATCCTGTAGAAATTGAGAGGATCCCATTTCAGGCCAGGAACTAAGGTTTATTTCCTAAAATTCCTATGCGTGTCTCTCAGAAATATACATTTCCACACTCCTCTTTATTACTACTGATGAATGAATATAGTCTTCTGTCATGATGTAACACTTTGAAGTTCTTTAACCCTGTAGTATTAACAATGTTATTCTTCTAGGTCCCAGTCCAAAAAATATCTAAGTACATGCTTTGCTGAAC
>NW_005842430.1:88518-91254 GCF_000455745.1 Alligator sinensis
GAATTGGGCTGGAAATTATTAGCCAGTCTTTGCATTTTATTAAAATAATCTCAGCTGCTCAACATCCCACAGTCTGTGGTCCCCATTAAAATGTCAGCATTTACTAACAGTTACCTTCACACTGATTCTCCACTCTAACATGCGCAATTATCTCAGATCATTTTTAATGGTGACTACCAGTAAATGTTGCCATTTCAGTGGTGACTGCTTAATACAAACCATGCATGCAACCCCACTGCAACCAAACATCTCTTTCAAATCCCAAATTCAAGGGAATGTCAGATTAAAGCAGGAGCAAACATTTTTTTTTAAATCGAAATACCCAAGAGACTCTAAACTTTAACCATTAGAACTGAGGTAGTTTAACTGTCATTCGAAGGGACACATTCTCACCTTAAATGAGAAATTAAATGCTTAGGCTTACCATGTGTTTCAGGTTAAAATTTATTGTAATACCCATTCAGACTCTCTTGTACTGTTCCAAATCAATTTAGCCATCTTTGCACAAGCTGTTTGAGTCTAGCCAAATCTGGTTCTTTTATCCCAAGCCACATTATCCTAGCTTTTTGTTCAGCAAACTGAATATGCCTGAACATATTCTTATTTTATTCAGCTCCTTCAGAATTTTCTCTCTCCCTACATGTCTTAACAGTCAACTTCCTTTCTATTTCCCCATCATCACCTAATTTCAGCATTTAATTGGTTATTATTTTTTCAGGGTTATTGATAAAATGAACACATTTATGGATTCTTATGACATACCAGTAGCTTTTTCTCCCTTGTTTCACCTGAGGCCTATCCAGTGGCCAGGATGCATCATTTCAATAAACAAGAGTAGAACATCTGGAGGGACCTATAATATTTTTGTCTATCAAGGTACATATATAGCAACCATTATTATAAGAGCTAATCAACTCAGAAACACCAGCGATTTGTCTATACAATCTCCTTGTGCAGTCCTGCCATCCCCATTTCACAGAAGGGGGCTGTACCAGAGAAGTTACATGGTCACTTGAGGAACTGAAATTCTAGGTCCTGAATTTCAGACCAGGACTTTAACTGCAAGAGCATCCTTACTCTTCTTGTTGCATGCACATGGGACACCTCAATTGTCTATGCATCCAACAGACTATCAGCTAGCGTGAATCAGTATAACTTCACCGGCTTCCATGGAACTTAACTGGTCCACACCAGTTGAGGATTTGGTCACTAGTATTAATCTCATGTCTCTGCAGAGCATCTTGCAATAACTGGAGTATCAAAGGTGCCACGTAAACTTTTTATACCAAACTGCTACTATCTACTTGGATACCAAAGACAGTACTTTATCCATTCAAACAGCTCATCTCAGGTACCACACTCACAGACCTATCCACTGGCCTACGATTAAGGCAAATGGAGTTTTGGCTTTGCTCAGTGAAGATTACAAAAATCAGAAGAGAGAAAAGCTTTTTCAAGTCATATGACTGAAATGGCATCTTCCGTACACTGAGAACCCAAAAATGCCTTATAAAGACATAGGTTGCATATGCTAAATATTTTGCAGCGCATGTAAAAATACAAGTTACCATCAATGAGTGTTCTGACTAGAGACTGCAGGTTTTGGTTCTTTGCAAATTATTCACCTGCAAGATGATGTACAACATCATGGATTTACAATACTATGTAAATCTCTACAGCTCAAGAGCCACAGAAAGCCATCAGTTAGACAGAACTTCCCATTGGTCTATCAACATATTATTACTTTCTTGCCGCTTTCTGCCCATAGATTTCTATATCTTCCTACATCACCTACGATGTTACTCCTGTTGATATCAGACTTAACTTTGTCTCTGTGAAGTCAATGGAATCAGGGCCAAATTCATAAGCGGGGATGAGGTGAGGGAGAAGTGATGGTGTAAGAGTTTGCTAACTTAGTGCTGAAGATTGCTAAGCACTCTGTGTCCTGCTTCAATACTGTTTAACTTCACTAAAAACAGTTAACTATGTTCCCCTTCATAGCAACTTCTACCAACGTTGCAAAATACCCCCCCCCCCCCCCATGGGTAACAACACAGAACTATTGTTTAAATACAGTATTATATAGAGAACGCTTGATTTATTTAACCAGTTTTTAAAATAAAATGTATAGATTTGTAGACGGGAACTTGAGGATCACACATATAGACTGTATATGAACACACTGCCAGACTCTGAAAGATCTTACAGACAACAAAACCCCCAGGGCAGGCTTCATTGAACAACATACCTTTTTTCCCCTTGCCATGATCCACCCTGTGTGACACACCCCATCCCAGACAGTCAGCTGGACACGCAATTAAAATGCGCCCATGTGCATGGGGTAGGTTGCAAAAAGAAATAAAACAAAGGACTCCGTTCTGCTCCCAGTCAAGCCAACGGGGGTCTTGCCATGGACTTCAATGGGAGCAGGATCCGACCCCACGCTGGAACGGTCTCGGCTGGTTTTTAGACTAAATTAAACCACCACGAAGTGGGAAAAAAGATGCACGAGGGCCTCCGGCTCTGTGGAGCGAGCGAGGTGCCACGGGCGAGTCGGACCAGCAGGCTTCAGACCAAGAAAACACCAGTGGGGGACTCTGAATGTGGATGCGCCGCAGAGCCTGGACATGGCTTCTCGCACACGGATGGCTGGGAGCCTTTGTATGCCCTCCAACACCCCGCTATGCCAAGGCCGGCCTGCCCTCCTACCCCGCCCCCCTCCTCCTGCCTCAAGGG
>NW_005842430.1:91730-122587 GCF_000455745.1 Alligator sinensis
CGGGCGAGCAGGAGCCCCCGCGCTGCCCAAGACGGAGCCCCCGCGCTCACGCCGCCCGCTCCATCCCGCCGCCGCCGCCGCAGAAATATGGATCCTTCTCCTCCAAATTATTCCTCGGGCAGCGACTGAAAACAGGATCTCGGGGTTTTTTTTTTTTTTCCCTCTTCCCTACTTTCCCTTCCTGTTATTTTCTAGGTCCACGGATCGGTTTCTACGCAAAGAGCAGAGCGCCGAGCTGCTCGGTCGCCTCTCCCCCTTCATCCCCGGCTGAGGCATGGGGCTTCCTTTGTGCTCGCTTTACAGGGGGGCTCGGAGAAAGGCAAAAGCCGGATCGACATGGATCCTGCTGATTTTTTTGCTGTTTTTTTGCCACCGACTCCCCAGCTCCCTGCTGAAAGCCACAACACATCCAGCTCCCCACCCCTTCGCTGCCCCAAAATACACCAGGCACCAGCATTTCTGGCCCCGCAAGGGCACAAAGGCGCAAACCCAGGACATTAATCCTGGTAATGGTGGTGCCGGAACCTCCCATTTCAACGCATCCAGCCAGGAACTTCTACACCAGGCATTTCGGGACCCCCGAAATCTGGATCCTGGTTTTTGCCCCTCAATCTCCCCAGTTTTCCCCCATCCACCAAATGCAACCCCACCACCAAATTCCAGACCCTGGTGCAACGAGGCCACAAAGGACTGGATCCAGGCTACAGAATTCGCAAGATGCTGCTAAGTTTGTACCCACACCCCAAAATTCTTCAGCCTAAATATGAAATGCTTCCACCACCGCGTAGGGCATCAAAGCAGTCTAACATGCTGGTGTTTGCTGCATCCATCCTGTTTAGTTCTCATACCCAAACCCAAATGCTTCCACCTAAAAACAGCATAACACCAACATTATTAAGACTCAGATCTGGGACATGGAGTGGGCCGGATCCTGCCACCATCTCAAATTCTCCTCTCCAAATACATAAACAATGCATCCGTTCCTAATGCACCAGCCAATCCCCACACCTTGGTTTAAGCCTGCATGGCAGTATCAAATCACTAATCTGACTGACACCTGGATCCTGCAACTTTTTTACTCCAAGATTCAACTAGCAAAATAACAAAGAATAGCAACTTCAATTAATTATTATTCCATGGGATTATTATTGATATTTACTATGTCTATTATAGTAGTATCTAGCAGCTCCAGCACCAACATGGACATACTTGGTGAAGACCCTATAGCTGTGGTTCTCAACCTTTTTTAGAGTTGAGGCATCTCTCAATAGACCTAATTATTACACTCAAGGTGCCTCTCAATTTCCTGAATTGACCCACACCCCATCTAAAAGGTAAACAGTGTTTACCTCCTTGGAGAGGGACCAGAGAAAAAGGGATGGAGCAGTGGCTAAACTGTGATGAGCCTGAGCCTACACCTATCTTCTCATACCTCAGGGTATTCTTCAAAGGATCTTGTGGTACCCATGGATACCCCAGTACCCTGGTTGAGCAGCACTGCTCTCATGCTCATATGGAGCATGAATCCCTCTCCCTCCCAAAGGGTGCAGTCAAGATGTGACTGCAGCCTGGGTTGATAAATCCAAGCTAGCTTTAAACTGCTCCAGTGTGGCTAAGTGGCCACTGCAGCACAATGCTCAGCAATGCAGGTGGCAAAACACACCAGAGAAGGTAGATAAATCCTCTGGCAATTGTCCTGCGCTGAATTTCACAGTGCTGTGGTATCACACCATCACAACCCAAGCTTTATATGTTCAAGCTAGCCAGGGTATGTGCATGAGTGGCAGCCTCACTTTCACTGCAATGTTGCTACATCTTCAACATTGGTAGCCAAACAGTGCAATTGATGTTTCACAGCAAATTTTATTTTTTTATAGAGGTTTATTTAGTTTCTCACCAATCATATTTAATAGGAAATCACTGAAAGTCATTGTATTAATGCTGGTAGTTCTTAAAGTGTGTGCATGTCCACTGAATTTGTTGCAGCTAGGTGTACACACATAGGTAGGGCATGCCACACATTAAATCCTTCTTCATCAGGAGCCAAATTTTCTTACATTTTATTCTTCATCAGGGAAGGCTGCACACACAGCTGCTAATACACCTGCCAATTCCCACCTACAATTAAGCAACAAAAACCTAAATAAATACACAACATCTTTGTTGAGAAGCATCTAGAGTTCTACTACCACCATAATCCCACGGAAGTGTGGAAATGAGAAGTCAAGCCCACCTTGACTCTGCCTTTGACTCTGAGGGCATCCCTTACTAGTGCCACAACTATAGTCCAGTATAAACCTGAACTACAACTGTAATATGGCCTTCTTTCCCCTTTCAGTGCACAGTTCCTTAGAAAAACTGTTTTCCCTCCAAAACTAGTAGGTGTCGACATTTGGTGTAGCAGTAGGTTGTTTTGAGAGGAGTCTGGTGAAGGAGAGGGTGAGAGGAGGTGAAAGAAGTGTTGAGATTGCATTGCATGGAGAATATTTTATCCATTAGAGCAGGGGGTCTCAAAGTTTTTACTTGGCCCGTAAGTGGCTGTGGTCTGGCAAACCACAGCCCAGCAGTCACAGCCAACCACGGCCAGAATTTCCAGCCAGCAAACAGGTAAGGATGCCCCCACCTCCTGGGGGTGGGCCAAACCCTTTGCTGCCACGGGCCCTGCAGAAGGAGCCGTGGCCTCTCCGGCAGGCTCTGGGGGGCCGTGGTTTGCTGGTCCACACCCACTTCCAGTCCGGCAGCCAACCGTGCTGTAGACCAGCAGCCGACCTGCCGTGGCCGCAGCCCAGGGATTGAGAACCCCTGCATTAGAGCAATGTTTCTCAACCTGTAGGTCATGAGCAAAAGTGGGTCACAAGAATATACGAAAGGGTTGTGAACAGACTTAAAAAATGGATCAACAAATGGATTCTCCTTTAAAGGAGAAAAACATGGGAAAGCATGGCTTTTCCCTTGCAGGCTATCAAGAGTTTCAGCCTGGCCCCCATGCCCCACAACTCCCCTCTTCCCCTCACACCCACCCCCTGCTCCACATGCTGAGGCCTGGGGGCAGAGGGCAGTGGGTCAGGAGTGAGGAGCACTGGGTGGGGACTGGCCATCGATGTTTACAAATGAGTCTTGGTACAGAAAAGGTTGAGAGCCACTGCATTAGAGCTTGCACATGTGTATCAATCAAGGTCAGGGTGAAGAGGTTGGGAGGGGAGGTAGTAATGTCTCCTGTTAGGTGTAGCACTGATTGATTGGTTCTATACTCTGCCCTGCTTTTGACTGCTCAGTGACCCTGGCAAGTCAATCTCCTTGTTCCACACTGTCCCCTGTCTGTGAAACAGGGATAACCACCACCCTGGTACAACATTTTGGGATCCCTGAATGAAGTGTCTACAGAGATTGTTACTGAACCAGAATTAGATTGCTAGATGCACCAAAAATGCCTTCCCAAATGCTTAGTATCCCATCTGAACAAAGACTATAGACTGGAGTTCCTGTAAAATTATAGTCACAGTCAACAAGAGAAAACAAAATGGTTTGTGGCGTTGTGAATGTCATTGATATGTCATAACCAAATATAGGCATGCAACCTCTGCTCACATCACCAAGGCCAGGGTTGTCCAGCTTCTAAGTGGCCATATCCCCCTGGGCCACACCAGCAGGAGTCGCATGCTGCATAGACCACACCAACACAAGCCACAGGCTCCCCAAGCTGCATGCTTCAGCCCCCCAACTGCAGCTCCTCCACTGCACGGGCCCCAGGCACATCACACTGCCCCTTGGGACAGGGGAAGGATGTGGAAGCCAGAGAAGGGGGGGGGAGCCTGAAGCCCCTGGTTGCAGCTGCAAGCAGAGGAATTGGGGAAGGGGTGGTGAGTGGCAGCTGGGGGGGTAATGGGGGGGGGGGTGTCCAGGGGCTGCAGATTAACCCTTCAGGGGCCACATACAGCTGCCAGGCTGCCAGTTGCATAGCCCTGACCTAGGCTGTGCTGTGTACTGTTCTGTAACATGGTACAGCCAAGGAGTAAGTATGTTATATTCCTGTCAATCCCCAGACATGCATAAAACTTCTCACAAAGGCTGAAATTCTCATGAGGACTGCATGAACAAATGTCTCTTCTGTTGCTTCACATCATACAACAGGTCAGGGTTACTTTTCCAAATCAGTGGAGGACACATTCAACCTCCCTGTAGTACTGTGGGGGCCAACCTTTTCAGTAGGATGCCACAAATTAGCTCAGCACCCTCCCTGAGTGCCACTCCGCTCTTCTTCCTCTGCCCGATTTGCTGTCTTCTTTCCCATTTGCTGCCCTGTGCTTCCTGTCTGATATGCTACTCACCTTTCTGCTCCTTACCTACATCTGTTGCTCTGCTTTTGGCTTCCTGTCCTATCCATCGCTGTGCTGCCTGTCTCCTCCCTGATCTGCCACATCACACACACAGCCTGCCCATACCACGTTATGGCACTCATGCCACATGTTGACCATGCCTACTGCACAAGATCCACCCAAGGATGAACAGGCAGTGGTCACACTGTCCATCTCTCTATTGCATTGCTATTAGTGGAGGGCACATTTCATAGAATCATAGAAAACTAGGGTTGGAAGGGACCTCAGAAGGGTCCAACCCCCTGCTCAGAGCAGGACCATCCCCAACTAGGTCATCCCAGCCAAAGCTTTGTCTAGCCAGGTTTTGAAAACTTCCAAGGATGGAGAGTCAACAAACTTTTTGGGTAACCTGTTCCAGTGTTTTACTACTCTCCTAGTGAGAAAATGTTTCCCAATATCTAACCTAAACTTCCCTTACTGCAACTTGAGACCATTGTTCCTTGTTCTATCATCTGCCACCACTGAGAACAGTCTAGCTCCATCCTCTTTCAAACCCTCCTTCAGGTTGTTGAAGGCTGCTATTTAGTCCCCTCTCAGTCTCCTTTTCTCTAGACTAACTAAGCCCAGTTCCCTCACAAGTCATGTCCCCCAGCCCCCTCACCATTTTTGCTGCCCTTCGCTGAACTCTCTCCAATTTGTCCACACCCTTTCTGTAGTAGGGGGCCCAAAACTGAACACAGTACTCCAGATGTGGCATCACCAGTGCTGAATAATCACTTCCCATGGTCTGCTGGCAACACACCTACCAATGCAGCCCAGTATGCCATTAGTTTTCCTGGCAACAAGGCCACAATGCAGCCCAGTATGCCATTAGTCTTCCTGGCAACAAGGCCACACTGCTGGCTCATATTCAGCTTATGGTCCACTGTAACCCCACAGGTCCTTTTCTGCAGAGCTGCTGCCCACCTAGTCAGCCCCCCGCCCACACCGGTGCATGGGATTGTTCCGTGCCAAGTGCAGGACTTTGTACTGTTGTCCCTTGTCTTTGTTGAACCTCATGAGATTTCTTTTTGCCCAGTTATCCAATTTGTCTAAGGCACTCTGAATTCTTGCCCTACCCTCCAGCATATCTACTACTCTCCCCAGCTTGGTGTCATCTGCAAACTTGCTGAGGGTGCACTTTATGCCATCTTCCAGGTCATTGATGAAGACATTGAACAAAACTGGCCCCAGCACCGACCCCTGGGGCACTCTACTTGATACTTGTTGCCAACTAGACATTGAGCCATTGATTACTACTCTCGGAGCCCGATGCTCCAGCCAGTTTTCTATCCACTTTACAGTCCATTCATCCAGCCCATACTCCCTTAGCTTGCCTGTGAGAATGTTGTGGGAAACTGTATCAAAATCCTTGCTAAAAGAAAGTACATCGCATCCACTGGTCTCCCCATATCCAGTCACCTCATCATAGAAGGCAATCAAGCTGGACATGACTTGCCCCTGGTGAATCCATGCTGACTGTTTCTAATCACCTTCTTCTCCTCCAAGTGCTTAGAAATGAATTCCTTGAGGATCTGCTCCATGATTTTTCTAGGGACTGAGTTGAAGCTGACTGGTCTGTAGTTCCTTAAGTAGACTCTACATAGAAGTCCTGCTTGTAATAACACATTACACTTAGACCATACTAAATCTGTGAAATATTAAGTGGTATTAAAGTTATAATATGCTGCAGTAGTTGCACATGAATGGTTAATCCTGTTTCTTGTCCAACTTGCCACAAGGGGGCTGTTGAGCAGGGTTGTGGCTAGAAGTTGGGGGGGGTGGGGAGGAGTGAAGAGAAGGAAGCTGGGAGTGATGCATCTTGGGGTGCTGGAAAACTGCAAATTGCTTGTTTTATCTCCGTGAAGCAGACTGGAGTTACTCTAACATAAGCTAGGTAGCATGGGCCAGTGTTAACCCTCTTCTGAAGGGATGCAACTAAGATGCACTTACCAAATGTTAAGATGCTTTAATATGCTTGCATTTTAAGTGCCCTTTGTATGGTCTAAATGTAATGTGTAACTTCACCCTAAGGAGCACCACTGCACTGTTACTTTTAGCAATGGATGCCAAAAGAGTTTCCTTCTGTAAAAGATACCTCCTTAATCTCTCTGATGCTTTAGTGAGCTGAGCTAAATAATGAGCACAGTTTCCCTTGACACGACAGAATCATAGAAAAGTAGGACTGGAAGGGGCTTTCAGAGGTCACCTAAGTCCAAACCCCTGCCAGAGACAGGATCATCCCTATCCAAACCATCCTATACAAATGCATTGTCTAATCTATTGGCAACCCAGACACAACCACAAAGTGTGATGCCCTAACCTGCCACAGGTAAGGCAGGGGGGACAATGGCAGTCAATGTCTTGCTGTTACAAGAGTTGTTAAAATATGCAAGAAAGTCAAAGAAGAAGGCCACAATCCGCTAAAACTGAGGGCATAAAACAAGTGCATGCAAATTTATAAGCGCTCTTTGCGGCCAACATTTTTTTTCATAATATTTGCCTTGAGACAATCCCATTTACAGATGTCAGTTTTTATAACTCTGTCTAGTCATGTGCCTAGAGATGGAGGATGAATATCAGATTTCCCCAAGAAGGAAATTATGGCGATTACACACACACACACACGCACACACACACATACACGCACACACACACATATACACGCACACGCGCACGCGCTTTACCTGCAAAGCCAGTCTCAGGAGAGCAAAATCCAAAGTCTTTGGATGTTGCACTAAAACCTGCATTTCACTCACCAAAACACCTCTCTTTTGGAGATCCATTTGTCCCAATACAGGTGTATGCAGGAAGCACCAAATGTTCCTGCATTGCGATCAAGCTGCACATGTAATTTGTCCCAGGACTTGATGCAAGAATGTAGCCCTGTTCTGTTTGCATATTTACTGCAAAACATTTGTCACCAATTAAGGAATTTTCCTTAGTTTTAGTCAAAACAAAAACATTTTTAAAGGCCTTAAAACTTGCCTTTGTAAGCAGCTACTCATTCAGCACATTGTGAAGAGCATGGGGGAAGGACTGCAAAAAAAAATAGAAAGGCAGTCACTTCTGATAAGCCAAAAGCAGGCCAACTATTCTGCAAATGTGCTGCCCACAAATGTTTCTGCTGCTGCTGCACAGAAAACCTGGCATGACCAACAAACAAGCTGTGTGTTAAATCATTCCTCAGTTGATGTAATAATGTACGATCTATCATAAGCCACTGACACAACCTCACAAAGTTTGTAATCTGTTCAGAGACAGTTCTCCTGTTACATACTAATCTCCCTTATGTCATTGCTAAGAAGCATTTATCTGCTGCTGCTCATGGGTAGATTCAGGATTAAGAAAAAGGGGCTATGACAGATGCCACCAGCACCACCCTTCAGACTGTGGTGAAGGGCAAGGCACTGCTGGAGCTGCTGGGCTGGTGGGGGGCTGAGCAGGGGGCAGAGGTGGGAAAGAGGGACACACCTGCTTCTGCTGTCCCTGGTTGAGTTCAGAACCTTCCTGCAGTTCTGGGGTTACCCCATGCCTGGGTCATCAGAGGACAGCAGTAGCAGTGAGCAAGTCTCACCTCCCTGCCCAGCTCCTGACACGTCCTGCCAGCTGAGAGCAGGGGCAGCAAGAGGGAACCTACCTGCCACCTTCACTGTCACCCCAGCCAAGTCTAGCGCCCTGGGGGTCCCCGCCCCATTCCTGGGTCAGCCTGGCAGAGCCAACCAGCATGGACAACCACCCAGGGTGGGTCAGGGGGGCACCACACATACACAGACATGGATACATGCACCCTTCCCTGCCCAGCTGCTCATGCCAGGGAAGAGCCATCAGGGGACTTCAGTAGCAACTAATCCTGGGGGCTGGGCAGCCTCCCCTAGCTGTGCCCAGAGCTGATTGGAACTGGCTGGCTGGCGCAGTAGGACAAAAACCCCTGGGGCAGCAGCAGTGGCTGTGGTGGGAGCTGCCAGGCAGCATGATGGGCCGGAAGGAGGATGCTGAGAGCCGGGCCCAAGGCAAAGTGGCAGTGCCCAGTGAGAAGGCGGCATAACTGGGCGGTTCTGACTTGTGTACCAAAGGATTTGCTATCATTGACCTGCTGGGCCTAGAGACTGAGCTGCAGCCCCACTTGGCTACCACCACCACTGCTGAGGGTGAGGGCACGGATAGGGATGCTTGGGTGGTGGGGCCCTGCTGCTGGGGCTGGGCTTCCTGTGTGGGCAGCCCTGCCTTCCCCACCCCCTACACAAATACCCCATGCCCCGCCATATATCCCTCACCTTCTCCCTTGCCTCACACACACCCCATGCACATAGTGCCGGTGACTGGGAGGGCACTGGGGGCAAGACACCAGGGGGTGGAGGGTGCCAAAATAAAATTCCTCTAAGGCACCATTTTTCTTAAGGCAGCTCTGCAGCCAGGGACAGTGGGAATGGCAGGTGAAGTCACCCTTTCTGTAGCTGCTCCTTGTCTCTCAGGTGTGCCCTGTGGGCTCTAGCAGTGCCTGGATGGTCTGACTTCAGCACCAGTGATGTTACCTAACATGGTTTGAGCTCTCCTCACTCCAGCTCCTGCTGCTGTGGTGCAGGTACGCACATAGGCCCTGGCTGCTGCAGCTGAAAGACAGACTTCCCATTACCTGGTTGCAGAACACCCCCGTCCAGTGCCCCCTCCAAAATCAGCTTCTGGAGCTCCCACCCCACTTATCCCCCACCCCTGATATACTGCTGTCCTTGTGGCAGGGCACTGTTGGTGCCTGCCGCTTTAAGACCTGAGCCTTTAAGACCTGAGCCAAGCAGCCAGCAGGTGCTTGATTGTGCCAGCCATTTTTAGATCTTTGGCCACCCATATAAACAGAGCATTATGCTGCTGGCTGGCCAGGCAGTAACATTGCCTGGCTATAAGGCTGCTTGGAACATCCTGGAGGTAAGGACAGGAGCTATAGGGGATGGTTTGGAGGCTCCTGGTCCTGGTCATGACATAAAACTGCACCCTGCTGGGAGTGGGTGGCTTGGTGGGGCTCTCAGTGGTGCAGGAGCCCCCAGGAAGTGCCAGGCCAGTTACCACCCCTGTGAAAGGCAGGTTGGGGTGCTTTAATAACTCCAGCTCCCACAATCGGGTGGGTTACCTCTAGTAGGGGCCAGGAGGCAGACCCTGGAAAAAAGAGAGTGGGGTAAGAGGCTCAGAGGCCTGACTGAGAGTACCCTTGACTGGTCAATGCTGGGGCCAGGACCAGAACAATAAAAAGGGCCGGGGGCCCACCGCAAGGGATGCCCAGAGATGAGAGCCTTGGGTTCTGACTGGCCTTGGAGGTAAGGCCAGGGCTTATGTGGCCAAAGGTCCCAGAGGGACCATGTCTGAGAGGGGAAAATAGTTTCAGGGAGCTAGGCATCCCCAAATGAGGGCAGAGTAGGGTGCCTGAATGGAGGTGGCTAGATTGAAGGATTCTGGGGCCCAGTGTAGAGCCAGTGAGACTAACTTCTGTGGATGCCATCTGCAAGGCTTGGGCTGCTGTGTAGGGGAGGAACAGAGCTATAGATAGCACCCCCTGGCACCAGGGCAAACAATGGGCAGCCTCCTGCCTAATTAAGATAATTAATTAGATAACAACAAGGCATGGCAGGTGAAGGTGGGTGGGTGGCCCAGAAAAGGTGGGTGGGGCATTGGTAGAACGGCCCCAGAGAAGGCCCTCCTGTTACAGTCCTCCGTGCAGGAGCCCAGCAGCATAGCAGCAGCAGCAGCAACTGGAGTGCAGGGAGCCCAAGCTGCATCATGCAACAGCCCTGTTGCTGCTATGGTTGGTTGGCACAATATGCTCATCCCATCCCCACCCACACTCCACCCTTCCCAGAGAGCAGAAGTAGCTGTCTACATCTCTGCCTGACTGGTACTAAGGTGGAGAGGGCCTGAGGGCACTGTGCTAGCTCCCCTCACAGCCACATGGCCCAGCCACCCCTCTGAAGAGCTGGGACCTGCCTCCCTACACCAGGGGTTGTCAATTGGGGGTATGTGTATCCGTAGGGGTACTTAGGCTGTAGGGGGTATGGGCAGACAGGTAGGCAGGGATGGAGCACACCCCAGGCTGTGGTAGCAACATCCGCCCTGGTGCCTTGCTATACTTTCTTTCTTACCCGGGGGAGGGGAGTGCTGGGTGCCACTTGTTCCACGTGGCATACCTGTGGTGCCTCCCCACCCCCCACCTCAGCTTGCTGTCTGTGCCCACTTCCCAGAGCAGAGCTGGGGGTGGCGGGGGGGAGGAAGGGGGACTGAGGGTAGCGGTGCCTTTTTGTAGGCCGCATGCACACTGCCCAGCCAGCCAGCCAGGAGAGGTGGGCTTGCATGCGGCAGTTGCCACCGCCACCACCCCACACCACCGCTGCCGTGCCTCACATGATTTTCCTGCAGCCAGTCACGTGTGTGGCTCCACAGGCTGCTGGCACACCTTGCAGCTTGTGTGCCACCCATCAGCAGCCCATAGAGCCACAAGTATGACTGGCCATGGGAGCAACAGTGCAGGGCACTGCTGGCCACCACGTGCGAGCCATGCCCTCCCCACCCCCCCAATCCAGTTTAGTAGCACATGTGCAGCCCGTAGAGGGGCACTGTTGCCCTCGCTCCTCGGGGCCTGCTCCTGGGAGCAGGCAGAGACATAACTCCCCTGCCCATTTTTGATCTGGCCCCACCCTGGCCCCTTTTTCCGCCCCCCACACACACTTACCTGCTGGGGGGCGGGGGGTGTCTCTCCTGCTCGTCTGGCCACAACAGGCACATGGCATTGTGTAGCTCTTGGGGCAGCAGGGTGCAGAGTCCAGCCTGCAGAAGCAGTTGCTTCTGCCCCGTGTACAGATCTGGCACGTGCCCCCTGGACCTCTACCAGGGTCCGTGCAGTGTCAGGAACTGCCCCCCACCTCCTGTGCCTCCCAGATGAACCACTCTTGTGGCTCCATCCCATACTGTGCTCCAGCTGTGCAGCATCTTCCTCTGCCCCAGGCTCACTCCCTCCCTTGCCACAGGGGCCGTGATCTGCCCCTCCCCTGCAACTTAAAACCAAGAAAAAAAATATATAAAGGGGTACATGAGCTGAAACTTTGAGGCAGAAAGGGTACACTTCTTAGAAAATGTTGAAAAACCCTGCCCTACACCATTGGCAGGAATTACAGGGCATATGAATGCACTACCACATGCCCGTGGATCTGCTCCTGCTGGTGCACAAGGACTGCTAAGGGTAAGGGAGCTTCTTCAACATGAGGCATAGGATCATATGTATGCTAGAAGGGAACTTGCCCCTGAATGCCAGGGATCTGATGCCAATTGCATTCAAGTTAACAGAGTTTCATCCATTCCAACCAAATTCTGGCCCTGTGTTTCTTTGGAAATTCTCATCAAGGACAACTCCCGGACTTCGATGGGAGACCTGCTTGTCAAAAGAAGCCCCCAGAGTTGTAAATGTGAGTTTTTGCACACACACCATGGGCACTTGTGTGCATACCAGCTGTCTACTAATTTGACAGTTCATCTGTGGACCAAAATCCCACTTCTAGCTTATTCATATCAATGAATACAGTTATTTTGAGGGCAGTTAGTTATACCCAGCAGACACAGGCATCACAAATGAATATATTTCCTCCTAATATTCTCTCCATTACCTTTTACAGCATTTTGTTACCTGTTTGAATCCCTCCTGTAATTAGACAGTAAATGCTTCAGGACAGGTCCATATCTAATTAACGTTTCCATAATCTACTGAAAAATAATAAATAAAATTTTTACTTTCAAACAATTGTTAATTGCCTTTGCCATAAATGTCTAGAGCTGATTTAATTTTCTTTCTGTCTGCATCTCCTTTTCCTGTGTGGAAAAATATGTCTGTAAGGACAGAATGCAATGTTTAGTATTTTGCTTATGTCCACAATAAGGTAGCAATTGTCTGTTAAATATTTCAATAGGAAATTGTTCTGAGCCACAACTGCACCATTCCCTTGTGCAAGGCAAGTCTGAGAGCACTATTTGCAATTATAGAACTATTTTATGTCAGACAGAAAGAGTCCATGATATTATATGTCCATCCCAAGGTGCGCAGAAAGGCACTTACCATGTCCATTAGGATAGCCTTAATTACTGGAGAGAACCAGCTCATGGGGGGATCAAAAATGTTCACTTTCATACACTTGAAAGAAAGAGAAGGGTGATGCACACGTGCATCACAGGTAGTGAAAAATATATAGAATTGCTTTTAGACACCTTATGATGCTCATTAGTGCAATTACTTAGGCACCTTCAATTAGACAACCTTTAAGGGGATGGTGGGTACTTTAGATATTATAGATGGGATGTACAAGTGTTTCCATTAGAATTGGAGCTTTATAGCACTTCAGTCTAAATTAAACTTGCCTTATAGATGGGGAGATGAATTATCAGTTTGAAGATTTGTAGGACACGGGGAGTTTTATTAACAAGAATGCTTTGCCATTATGCCATGCTGCCTATAGCCATTTTATCTCAAGCAAAGCATTGTAGGTAGAGCAAGCAGATTTTATTGAAGGCATCACTTAACACTTTCCAATAGAAGCCTGTGTTTTCAGGCTACAATACAGAAAGGACCATGCAGAGATCCTGCGATACCTAGGAGCTTGTTAGCATGTGTAGCAGAGTTGACATCAGTGGTTCTCAACCTTTGTAGACTCAAGGCACCCTCGTTAGGCTCAAGGCACTCATCAGAAAATTCCATCTCTTAACTTTCATTCATTTTTTACTACATAAAAATAATAGAACAGTACTTCTGTTGCAAAGAACTCAGACCACAACGGGTCAGAATGTCTTTAATACTATGGATTCCTATTTTTAATCTCTAGGTTTATCTAATGAATCATGTTTGCACACCTAACAGTGCTAACATTGTATGGCACCCTGTGGTACTTCTTAAAGAATTCCAAGGCCCCCCAGGTGCCGTGGTACCTTGGCTGAGAATCACTGGTCTACACAGTCCAAGATGTTGCTGTGCACAGATATCCAAGCTAGCCCTGCACACATTAGCTACCAAGCCAGAAGTAGCATAGTCATGCTAGCACAGCACTACCCCAGTCTAGACCAATTTCTGGCCCCAGCAAAAGACCATGTTAACACAGCTATACTGTATCTTGTTCCATATCTCCTATATGCCCAACTACTGGTTCTCTCTGCCTGATGCTGCCTTTCGCCATGTAGACATACTTTAGTTGCTTGTAATTTAGCCAGACTTTAACCGATAGAATGAACTGATAAAGCTAGAGAAAAATACACAGGTTTTGCCAATGTTGAAATAACTGTAATAACTGATGACTGAGAGGTTCTAGCACTTTCAGACTTTGGAGAAGGTACTTAAGCTTTGCAAATGGGGAGATGATGCGATGGGCAATAGAGGTACCTTCTCCTATACCCATGACAATCTGTCTTCATTTGGTCAAGCTACATGCTTCTCACATACTTGCTGTGAAGTTTGATATAGAGCAGCAGCAAAACTCTGTGAACGTTCTGTCTGCTCAGAGCTGAGTCCAGCGTACTTCAACTCGGGACTCAGGTTGAGCAGGACCTTCTCAGCAACTGCTCCTCCTAGCTTGGCACTGGAGCTGAGAACAAGGAGATAGTCTCAGCTGAGTTCACAGACAGTCACCCACTGTCCTCCAGAGCAGAGGAGAGGCAACTTTGGGCAATCTGTATGGAGGAAATAGGATACTAGCAGAAAGGGTAGCTCGGTGAGGACTGGCGAACACAGGTAGAAAGGGCTGTAACTGCCCTAATCACACTCATTCAAAACCCGGGGCACAATACAAGTTCTGAAATCCCACCATTCCTTTGACTAGCAAATGTCAGTGAAACCCACTGGCAAAGTGTGTGGTTATCCTCCTTTAGTGTAGCAGTGGCAGAGATCTGTGTAGTGGATCTAAAGTCTCTAATCCTGCCAATGGACCTGTTTGGAAAACCAGGTAATTCCACATAACAGAATTCCTGGGTTTCCAGTTTAAAACTGAAGAAATATATTGTGAACAAACTAGTTGAAGAGAATATTAAGGTCTAGCACACGAAAAAATAAGGAAGGCTGGAGCAATGGCCTGTGCAATCTAATTTATACCCCTTATACATGGGCATTATGACACAACGGTCCTTGATTAATACTTACATTAGGTTTCCACAGGACCCCTGCCTCTTTCAGTGAGTGCTGTCCATCCCGTGTTGAATGGACAGCTGTTCGATTGTCCTCCTCCTCTTCTCAATGTTCAATTTCTAGCCCTATGTAGTTTTTTTTTAATTGGACACTATCCATACTCTGCACTGAATACAGAATTACATTCATTTTCCCCATGGGATTTTTATGTCACTCATCCACATAGTACTGACTGCATCACAAGCAGTGCTGAATTTCTCTCTATAACATGTTCCTGAGGCAATGGGTAGTATAATTATTTTCATTTTACAGATGGAGAACTGACACAGAGAGATTAAGGTCAAAAGTGTCCACTAATTTTGGATACTCACTGTGAGCTGCTTCTGGTTTGACATTTTTGGAGTACCTGGCTTTATAAAGAAGCTTATTTGGTCAGAGCATGGCTTCTTCATTTTATATCTCCAACTTCATTTGGTCAAAGCACAGACTATTTGCAGCTGTCAATGCCCAGGACTTCTATAAATCAGACCCTAGGGTAACAAATTGAGCACCAAAAAAATGAGAAGTGCATACTAGGTGATCACTTGTGAAAAGTGTGGTCTCAGTAACTTGCTGAGCACTATAGGAATCCTGGGACAGAAATAGAGACAGAATACTGTTTTCTAAGGTGATATGCAAACCCAACCCACAAGACACTACTTTCTCTTCCCACAGCCCTCTGCCTCATTCATTCCACACTTTCCAACTTTATTTAAGAAACTGCATGGGTAGTAATTCAGTTATTTCCTAATGTTTAAGTATTTGATTGTGTAACTTTGATGTTCTTTTAATATATATGTATATGTGTACACACACAGTATATTTTACATGCAGCATCAGAAAGTCTGCTGAAGGTGGTGGCAGCCTAACTAAAAGAGCATGGAAATACTCAAAGCTTACCATCAAGACCAAAATGCTAGTGTACAAGGCTTGTGTACTCAGCACTCATGTAGGATGGGGAAACATGGACAGCTCATGCACATCAAGAAAAAAGGTTAAACAGTTTCCACCCGTGCTGTTTACGCTGCATACTCGACATCAAATGGCAAGATAAAGTTACCAATGAAAAGGTTCTTCAAAGGACAAATTTACCAGCTGTGACAGCCCTACTCAAACACAGATGAGTAGGCCACAGATTAAACTAGGCCATCTGAGCAGATTGGAAGATGGACACATGATCCCAAGGACATGCTATATGGGGAACTATCGATGGGAACAAGAACAGGACATCGCAAGGTTCGATACAAACACACATGCAAGTAAGATATGAAGGCATTTGGAATCAGTCCTGACCAATGGGAAACCTTGCCAAGTGTTCGTAACAAGTGGCGTCATTATCTCCACCAGGGCAAAGTCCATGACAAAAATTGGCTCCAACAGCTTGAAGAGAAAAGAGCCCATAGGAAGCAAGCAGCTCCTGAACTACCCAACCATGACATACATTTGTAACCACTGCCACAGATCATGAAAATCTTGGATTGGATTTTTCAGTCACATGAGACATTGCAAACCATTTAGGTCATAGGCAAACCATCTAGGTCATATCCAATCTCTCTCATAGACAAAAGAATGCCAAAAGAAAGTAATTCAGTTATTCCCTAACCTTCAAGTATTGAATTGTGTAACTCTGATATTCTTTTAATCTATTTACATGCAGTATATTTTATTCAGCCATTTTCACTGGGAAATTATGAAGCAGTTCTCACAAGCTGATAGCTTCCACAGACATTGCAGTACTGGGATTATTTTGCAGGATAGATGTTGTACAGCCATTTCCTTTCACATTGCTCTGCCCTTTCTTTTAACTTCCTGTTTGGAAGAACCATCATTCATTACAATTAAAACTAAAGATTTGTCATCTGCATTTGATACATCAACCTATAAAAATGCCTTTTAATGCAGTCCTACTTATGGCCATGTGACAGACTCCATCGCTAAAGTTACAAAGCCATAAAGCCTTGCAAAGAAAAACTGCAGCAGACATTTCTCCTCTAGAGAAATATTTAAAATGTGCCATCTAAAGCTACTGAAATTTATTGGGTGAGAAATATGTTGAGGGTTGACAGGCACAGGCGATTTAGTGCCAAATCCATGACACCTACCCCATCATCGTTTCCTTTCATAAATACTGAAGGAAAGTATTTCTCTCACTTGCCCTCTGGTACATTCATCAAAGTGTCTTTCTGAACGTGACTTAATGAATAATTACATCCTCAAATGGACAGCAGAACATATTTATTTAAGTACCATTGTAATTTCACTTTTCTGTCACCAGAGTGACCATGCCAGAAACTGGGGAATAGGAGAAAGTAGGATGATTAGCAAGCACACACTTAGGATTATGTGTATTTTTACCACAAAAATTATGTTCAGAAATATTGGTTTGGCATTTCAATATAACTCACTAGAATCCATTACTCCATCTGCATCCCTTCATCCTGCTCTGTATCTCCTCACTCATCATCAGTTTGTTCAGTGCCCAACCCAAACTGGTCATGGCCTTTAAATGCTGCTTTCATAACAGCTAAATTAATTACAACAATTAATGATAATTATGTGTGATATCCATTTCTGGATCTCTTGCTATCAGCGTAAATTTAATATGGCCAAAGCTGAACTATTGGAGTGACATCCTGGCTTCACTGAAATGAATTGCAAAACTCCATTGATCTAAATGGGGTGAGAATTTCACCTGATCTTTCCTCTTAGACCTTCACTATGCCCCCACTCGGTCACTGGGGACATCATCATTTTTTCCCCCATGACTCAAATCTGTAACCAGAGTGTCTGTCATATTTAGATCCTCCCTTCGCCTTTCCCCACATATTCAGGGTTTGTCCACATCATGTGAAAGACCTAAACCTTTACCTCCCCTGAGACCCTTACTTCTCATTATAATTACTGCAGCCTCCTATATTTTGGCCTGTCCGATACCAACACTGTCTCTCTGGTTCATATAAAACTCAACTGATAAAAAAAAAAAAAAATAGTACAGTACTTCATTGCCATAAAAATAATAGAACAGTACTCCAAGGAGGATTTTGTACTTGGAGTTGTTTATAGGTATCTTAGTTTTGTCATAAATGCCTACAAAAAAGTTTTGACTCGTTTTGCCATAGTGCTTCACATAACTCAAATATCACTTTTATGAAACCGATTCTCCCCCAAATGGAGCAGCAAGTGTCACAGCTGTGCACTCTGTTTTGCTCAGGGCACTGGCTGGAACCCAGCAGTGATGTCTCACTAGGAGAAAAGCCCTCAGTATCATCCATAGCTCCATAAAAGTTTGATACTATTTGCCAGGAAAGATATATTCCCTTTTCAGTTACTTAACTAATTGCTTTGGATCTGTACAGATGGTCTGCAGAGCTTCTACTTCTCTGACTTTTCTTTTACTGTTCCCATCACCATTTCTGGTCCCAAACTGGCTTATACACCCGTGTCCAACAAAAAATTAATAAATGTTCAATTTTCTTTCAGACCGAGACCATTCACCTTTGGCTAGTACATCATCCATTGTTCCTATGAAAAATTCTTCTGAACTAATGGTGCTGTTGTCAACCTCTTTGCCATACCTTCTACATCTGTTTTCTTTCCTTGAGATATTTTGGATTCTCAATCAAGGGCTATCTACTCATGTTTGTTCAAAATTGACATTCAGAAAGTCTCTGGGTTAGGGTCAGAAGGGAGAACAGCAAGAGCAATGTTGTGGTGGGGGTCTGCTATAGACCACCAGGTGAGGAGGAAATGGTGGATGAGGCTTTCTTCAAACAGCTAGTAGAAGTTTCCCAATCACAAGCCCTGGTTCTCATGGGGGACTTCAGTCACCCTGACATCTGCTGGGAGGACAATACAGCAATGCACAGGCAATCCAGGAAGTTTGAAAGCGTTGCGGACAACTTCCTGTTGCAAGTGCTGGAGCAGCCAACTAGAGGCCATGCTCTTCTTGACCTGCTGCTCACAAACAGGGAAGAACTGGTGGGGAATGTACTAGTAGATGGCAACTTGGACAGCAGCGACCACAAGATGACCAAGTTCAGGATCCTGAGGAAAGGAGGGAAGGACAGCAGCAGAGTAAGGACCCTGGACTTCAGAAAAGCAGACTTTGATTCACTCAGAGAACTCATGGGCAGGATCCCCTGGGAAGCCAGACTGAGGGGAGAGGAGTTCAGGAGAGCTGGCTGTACTTGAAAGAAGACTTACTGAAAGTGCAGGAACAAACCATCCTGATGTGTTCAAGTGATAGCAAGTATGGCAGAAGACCCCTGCTAAGCCAAGCTGAACTCCTCAGTAAACTAAATCACGAAAAGGAAGCTTATAAGAAGTGGAAACTTGGACAAACAATTAGGGATGAGTATGAGTATTGCTTGGGCATGCAGGGATGAAGTCAGGAAGGCCAAAGCGCAGCTTGTTACCTCTCAGCTCCATGTTCTTGGGGAACCCTGGCACAGGATGCAGCCTGTCTGACTCGCAAAGAATTCCACCCCCCTAAACAAAACTGATTAAGATGCAGTGGGAGACATACCTAAAGCCCTCCAGATAAGGGAGCAACTGCCCTAAGTCTCATTTGCATCCGAAATGGAACCAGATGACCATTCATTTACGTGGGAGATGGAGAACAGAAAGCCCAAAGGAAAGATTGCAGTGAATTCTGGGATCAGATAAGCAGGGGAGCACTGCATGATGGGGAATCTGTACTCCAAATGCTAATCAACCCACATTTACACACACCCAGCTCAGCATTTATCAGACCAGTTCTAATCTGGATTTACAAAGGACCTCCACCCCCAACACACACCTCATCTAACCAGAACTAAGCAGATGTAAAGTTTACTAGGCATCTCGGGCCGTACATTCTCCGGTCCCAATATGGGAGGCCTATTTAAACTTGATTGACTAAAACTCAGTTGCTGGGTTAGGGAATGCTGAGGCAAAGAGACCAAGTCAGAGGGGGTATGGGCAATATGTGAACAGTGGTAAAGGGTTCATCACAGCGTCCAGCCCATTGGAGGCCTGACCACAAGTGTTGTCATACTTTTCCTGGGATGATTGGTGGAAGTCCTCCCCACAAAAGGTTATGAACACTCCAATAATTGCCTTAAGTCTGTTAAAAGACTATAGTAAGATCTGGAAAAGTCATGCTAAGCTGAGGCTTGATCACAACAAGTAAAAATCCAAAATCCTGATGCTGCAAGCTATCTATTGTTTCTGAAGAAACAATGAGGTATCCCAATCAGTATATCTGCTATCCATAGGAATTTCAAGCTGGCTCCTAAGTGTCTGGTTACTCCTTAACCTTATGTTTTTCCTGGTTATCAATTAGTTTCTTGAGCTGTTCCAAACCAGATAACCCCTTGTCAATAGAAAAGACAATTATTTACACTATTAAGGCTACTTTGAAGAAGCTGAACTGAAGGTATAAAAATCTGTAAAAAAAAAAAAAAAAAAAAGCAGTAATGTGTGCGTGTGCTTCAAGAGGAGAAGTCTGTCTGATATCATTTGCTGTTCTTCTCAAGAGGCTGGAAGAAACAGATAGTCTCCCTTCAAGGATTATACTAAGACCTTTACCTGTCAGCATTGGAACCCGAGTGCCTTGGACTGGTGAGACCCCAGCTCTCACTCTCTCTCTCTTTTCTCTCTAGGCATAAATTTCTGAACCTGAACTGTATTAGTTAAGCTTGAGCTAAGTTTCCCCAAATACTTAGTGAAACCAGGGTAGTATTATAATTGTTTGTGTTTGTTTTTCCTTTGCATGTCTATTACTACTTGTACCATTATACATTTCATATACTTAGTAATAAATAACTTTTATAGTCAAACTGGTAGTAACTGGGAATATATTTCCTTCTTTACTTCTCCTTCCCCACTTGCTCTGCAGCAACACTTCTTTTACCTAAGCTTAAGATCCCTGTGAAGCCCCAAAATACTGTGGTGTCTGCTCATCAAGAGGTTAAAGATTGGGACGTGCTGAGTTTGAAACACATAAAGGGGATCAGCTTGTACAGGCCAAACCCAGTTTGGCTCAGGCGTGCCCTAATGAACTGAATGCTGGCCCATGAGGGTGTCAGCTGAACACCCAGCCGGATTCAGAGGTATTCTGTTTACCTGTGTGCTTGCATCTGACTGCAGTTTATAACAATAAACAATAACAGTAATAATGAACTGATTCTTGGCATATGAGGGTGTCAGCCTGTCCATGCTGATCAACCCGGCCGGGTCAGGCATGTCACGTTAATCTGTGTGTATGACTGATTTGGTGACTGGAGGAACCCAATCCCACTGAAACCGAGTCCTGCAAGATAGCTCCATTGGGGGTGAGGACTTGCAGAAGGGAGACATACAGCTCCGTATAGAAACACAAGTAACACAAGCAGCACATTGATAGAATTACCAAGACCATAGAAATGTATCCCTAATAAATGAGCACACCTCAAACTGATAGGCAAATCTGGTAACAAACTGGAGTTGCAGCTAGCAAGGGATGTGAAGGGTAACAAGAAGGGTTTCTACAAATATGTCAGTAACAGGAGGAAGATCAGGGAAAGTGTGGGTCCCTTACTGAATGGGGGAGGCAACCTAGGGACAGAGGATGCAGAAAAGGCTGAAGTGCTCGATGGCTTTTTCACCTCAGTCTTCACAGGCAAGGTCAGCTCTGAGACTACTGCACCTGGTAGCAGTCTGGGGAGAAGGCAGGCAACTGTGGCTCAAGAACAAGTTAGGGCAGGGGCAGGCAATTATTTCGGGCAAAGGGCTGCTTATTGAGTTTTGGCAAGACATTGAGGGCCACATGACAGGCAGCCAGGGGCAGATAAGTATTAACTTTCTACATTTTTTAGGGGGCCCACAGGCCAGATAGAATGGCCTGGCGGACTGCATCTAGCCCATATTTTACCTACCCCTCAGTTAGGGACTATGTAGAAAAGCTGGACATATGGGGCCAAATGGGATGCACACAAAGTTGCTGAGGGAGTTGGCTTATGTGATTGCAAAGCCACTGGCCATCATCTTTGAGCAGATCCTCAAGGAATCCATTTCTAAGCACTTGAAGGAGAAAGTGGTAATTAGTAACAGTCAGCATGGATTCACCAAGGGCAAGTCATGCCTGACCAACCTGATTGCTTTATATGATGAGATGGCTGGCTCTGTGGATGTGGGGAGACCAGCGGATGTGGTACACCTTGATTTTAGCAAGGCTTTTAATATGGTCTCCCATGACTTCCTTGCAGGCAATCTAAGCAAGTGCAGGTTGGATGAATGGACTTCAAGGTGGATAGAAAATTGGCTGCAGCATCAGGCTCATAAAGTACTAATCAATGGCTCAAGGTCTAGTTGGCAGCCAGTATCAAGGAGGGTGCCCCAGGGGTTGGTTCTGGGGCCAGTTTTGTTCAGTGTCTTCATCAGCAACCTGGAAGATGGGATGGAGTGCATTCTCAGCAAGTTTGCAGATGACACCAAGCTGGGGGGAGTAGTAGATAAGCTAGAGGGTAGGGTTAGGATTCAGAGACCTAGATGAATTAGAGAACTGGACCAAACTAAAGCTCATGAGGTTCAATAGGGACAAGTGCAAAGTCCTGCACTTAGGATGGAACAATCCTATGCACCAGTAAAGGCAGGGAGCTGACTGGCTGGGAAGCAGCTATGCAGAAAAGGACCTGGGGGTTACAGTGGACCATAAGCTGAATATGAGCTAACAGTGTGGACTTGTTGCCAAGAAGGCTAATGGCATACTGTGCTGCATTGGTAGGTGAGTTGCCAGCAGATCAAGGGAAACAATTATTCACCTCTGTTCATCACTGGTGAGGCCATATCTGGAGTACTGTGTACAGTTTTGGGCCCCCCACTACAGAAAAGAGGTGGACAAAATGGAGAGAGTCCAGTTCAGGGCAACAAAAATGGTGAGGGGGCTGGGGGACATGACTTCTGAGGAGAGGCTGAGGGAACTGGGCTTATTTAAATCAGGAGAAGAGAAGACAGAGGGGAGTTAATAGCAGCCTTCAAGTGTGTGGGGTAGGGGGAGTGTTGAAGGAGGATGGAGCTAGACTGTTCTCAGTGGTGGCAGGTGACAAAACAAGGAGCAATGGTCTCAAATTGCAGCAACAGAAATTTAGGTTAGATATTAGGAAGAATTATTTCACTAGGAAGATAGTAAACCATTGGAGCAGGTTACCCAGAGAGGTTGTGGACTCTTCAGCCTTGTGGGTTTTTAAGACCTGGATAGACAAAGCCTTGGCTGGGATGATCTAGTTGGGATGGTTCTGCTTTGAGCAGGGAGTTGGATTAGATGACCTCTTGGGGTCGCTTCCAAACCTAATTCTCTACGATTCTATGACTCTTGACTGGAGTTAACCCTGGAGACTGCTGGGATAGGGAAACCAGTGCGGCATAGTCAGAAAAGAGAAATTACCTGTGATCAATAACAATACAAGCTACGAGTTGTAACCTATAGGAAACATGCCTGTCATCTCATTAATCCCTTCCCCTGCCTCTTAACATGACTTTGTCTTTCTACGCCAGACACTTTTGGGGCAGGGACTGATTTTCATACTTTATATGTTGGGAAGTTATTTACTTATAAACAATAATAATAGGTCGGGGCTACTATACTTAGGGCTAATACACACCTGGACTTTTCAGTTAAAGGATTTACATTATTCTTGCTTATGCCAATTTATGTATTTGGATACAATGAAGTCACTCCTGTTTACAGCACTCTGAAAAGAGACTCCAAGATACATTTGGTAACTTTCTGTTCAGCTATAATGTTACTAAATAATAAATATACATTTTAATAGATTCTTTAGGCCAGTTATTATAAAGCAGGAAGTGTAGATATTGCCAGAGAAGTGATCACATTACTCTTTAATTAGAACATAATGACTTGGTAACAAAATAGCTTGCTATTGGCCACTTGTTAATTTTTTTGGTTTTCACTTATGATTAAGCAAGTCCCGGCTTATCAAAAATAAATACCACCTCACAGCTTTATAGTTCAGAGGACTGTAATGTTTCAGAATAAACAGCAAAATTATACCCGTCTTCACACAGTAGCAAAGGGCTCAGCGGTAACAAAGGGCTCAGCATGCTACTTGCAAGGCACAAGTATAAAATATTTAGGCTGGTTTGTATTAAACAAACCAAAGAGAATATTATGAAATGAAGCATCCAAACAGAATGGACAATGCTAACCTTATAACGGACTGACATTTATAAACTGGCTGCTCCCTTAAGGCCTAATCCTTCAGTCTTAATTCTGGCAAAACTCTGACTGAACACTTCAATGGGAATATTGCCTGTCTAGAGACTGACTACACACTTTAGGACTGGGTTCAATAGCCAGACCTTCAGCCAGCTGGGTGCTATTACAGAACATGTGATAACATGGTACTTAGTACCCTGTATCTCCATTTCAATGGGGGTTGTGGGCTCTCAACACTTTGCAGAATCCATCTCACAAGGGGGAAAGCAAATCAAATATTCTGTCCTTCATACAGGAAATCCAGTTCATATGTGCCACATATTCCCTATAGAGAAGAACACAATGATTGAGGGATCAAACCTATGTTAGGTTATACAAAGGGGTCTAACAATGTATTTCTACCAGGAAGAACAAGAACTGGAGGTGTGGTAACATGTGCTGCCCCGTAAGGCACTATAGCCTTCTAAACGAATTGTCCCACCCTGTAGACTTCCAGTTTGAAGGAAGGGAGAATTGAGCACAGCCCAGGACTTGTATGGTATCTTGGAGCAAAAACTCCTCCCCATTTCTTTCAGCAGCAGAAATTAAGCTTCCTCACAACCGTGTAAAGGGATGGTTTCATACATGAATTGCAAATTTTGTGTGTGACAGACTTACCCGACTGAGCTCCAACATGTCCAGGGGCTTGAGAATCCTCATTTCCAATTGGTGGAACCAATCCACCAATCTGGAACAAGCTGGGGGAAAGTGGGCACCACCCCCTTTCCCGAAGGGAGGGAAGAGGAGCTCCCCGACCAGCCTGTGGACTGCAGCATGGCAGGTCCGCTGGACTTCAGAGGCAGAGCCCCTGAAGCGTATAAAAGGAAAGCGTGTTCAGCACACTGGGGGCAGACGTGGCAAGAGACGGTGAGGAGAAAGAAGCTTCGGGGAAGACCGTCTTCAGGACCCAGCCTGAGCCTCAATGGTGCGCGGATCGGCGCACGGTGCTCAGGCTCTGGGAGCTGCTAGAGGAGGCTTGAGCCTGCAAACACGGCAAGGAGCTTGGTGGGCGGTGCATGGAGAGCTGGCCTAGGGAGCAGCTCGAGGCTGCTCGGGCCCCATAGGGTGTGCAGGTCAGCACAGGGAGAGTTGACCTCAAGAGCAGCTCAAGGCTGCTCAAGTTAGCCCCAGCTGTATGCCGGGTAACTAGAGCCCCCCAGTGTAGCTCAGCATTAAACTAAAAGAGCCTCAGTCTCCAGAGTAGGGTCCGGGAAGGCAAAAGACCCCGGCATGTGGCTGGGGAACTGGAGCCAGTAAAAGCTTGGCTCCTGTAGGAGTGCCCTGGGTGCCCAGTGCAGGGCACCAGGCGATCAAGAGGAGCCAGAGGTGCCATTGGAGAGAGGCCCTTGAGGGACTGGCCACCAGGGCACAAGCCTTGGCTGCTTCAGAGTGGGAACATGAGTTGCTGGGGAAGAGGGTCCCACAGGGGAAGTGGGCTTGGGAGAGGAGGGATCTGCAGCCTCCACCCTCCTCCACTGTGGAGGAAGCGTGTCCACATCCTGGGGCCCTAAAGGAGAGGGGCTCCAGGGAGCACCCCATGGGGTGCTGAGTGCACCCCATATTTTGCGATTGATATTTGCTTCATACTGTAGATGTTAATACAGTTATGGGTACTTCTTAAGGGGGTTTATCTAGGTTTACCTGTTTTCATTACCTATAAATGTTTACTGTCTATTATCTGAACTTACCTGTATTGTTGCCTGTGTACATCCATTGCATTGCTACCTAAACTTGGCATCTGAGCACCACCATCATGCTACCAAAAATGGAGCTTTATTATTATTATGTTCTGTTCATGTGCAAATGGAATCACTCTGAGAATTACAAAGAATTAAGGGGAAAAAAAAATGAATTTAGTGTTATGTCAGCCTGTTGCTGTAAGCAAGATAATCAAGCAGTATCACTGAGACAGGGAGGGAGGATGTTATTATTCTTAGGGTTTTCTTTTGCCACAGATCATAGTAGTATCTTAGTGACTGCTATCTAAAATTAATGGCAGTAGTCCATGGGTCCTTGCATGCTGGAGAAGGACCAGCCTCGCATGGCAGAGGCAAGCCTTGCACATCCTGCATTGCCTCCGCCTCACTCATACTATCTCAGCTGGCTCCCACACACTGGGATCAGGTCCTGGGGCCTGTTGCCCCTGCCTAGCCCAGTGTACCTGATCTAAGACTCCCTATGGGTCTGGACATTTGGCAGAAAATTTTTTCCACCCAATTCTCAGACCTGTGGGGAGCCCAATGGGCTTGATGATATAGAGCTGGGGCTGGATCCAGCCCATGGAGGAGGTTGAGCACTGCTGCTTTGCAACCTTCATAATGTGCATGAGCTGCACCTGTGCAGTTTGATTCCACAAAGCTAAGTTTGCTTACTCTAGACAAATACCTAAGACTTCCCTACATAGACACATTGCTGCTCTGGGAGGTCCTGGTGGTTTTTTACAATAAAAGGCAGATGAGTGCACATGGAAGCGTCCAAGCTCTGTAACAGAATACTATAGTGTTCCTAAACTCCTTAAAGCTGCTTAAAACCAAGTCGCTGCACTGACTAGGAATAGAAGGGTTGCATTCGTCTGCTCAGACCTCTACATATTCAAAGCTCATGCATATCATTTTTCCTACATGCACATCTTTTCAGTGGTTATAGGTTAAATACTGCTATAAAAATGGCTACTGAAGCAGATTTTCAACATAATTTTCTGATGAAAATAGTCCTCTTTTCCTTAAAATATAGAAGAAAACTTATTTGAGTCAGATGAAACAATGAGTTTATCTTCAAATCTTTCTGTGCTGTAACCCCTGTCTTCCCATATCAGCCTATAAAGTGCCTTGCACAACTTTAGCAGTACTTAAATAACAATAAAAAGAAAGAATATAAGACAGTGTACAGACAGTGGCCAAATTCCCCTTTCAGCTATATTTTGCAGCTCGGTGGGTGCATCTACATGTTGCCCTGTGGTGACATAGCAACATGCTTCATCACCGTATGGTGAGCTACAGTGACATGGTGATCACGTGGCTTTACATGTGATTGCCAGCTACATCGCCGTAGCAGCACACTCCCCTGGACATAGCAGCAAAATTTAACTGTCCACCACGTGCACAGCACAGTAAATCACGGTACTTGGGAGAGGTTCCAGAAGACTGGAAGAAGGCGTTAAGTATCTGCCTACAAGAAGGGAAGGAAGGAGGATCCAGGGAATTACAGGCCAATCAGTTTGACTTCAATTCTTGGAAAAATCCTGGAAAAAAATGATCAAAGAATCCATTAGCAATAGACTAACAGAAGGCAACATTTTAATAGATAGCCAACGTGGCTTCATTGCAGGCAGGTCATACCTGACCAACCTCATTTCCTTCCATGATCAGGTAACACGCCGCCTGGATAAGGGAGATGAGGTTGACATCACATATTTGGACTTCAAAAAAGCCTTTTGACTTGGTCTCCCACAATGTGCTCATGGTAAAATTGAAGAACTGCAGTCTTGATAACCCAACAGTCTGGTGGCTAGGGAACTGGCTCTGAGGTAGGACCCAGAGAGTAATAAAAGATGGAATTAAGTCAACATGGTGCGTGATGACCAGTGGGATCCCTCAGGGTTCAGTACTTGGACCAGTGTTTTTTTAACATGTTCATTAATGATTTGGACTCAGGTACTAAAAGCGGACTGACAGAGTTCACAGATGACACCAAATTATGGGGGACTGCGGTCATGCTGGACGATAGGCTGGGGACACAGGCTGACCTGGACAGGCTCACAAAGTGGGTGGATCAAAACCTGATGATGTTCAATGCTGAAACGTGTAAGATGCTCCACCTGGGGAGAAACAACCCTCAATATACTTACAGGCTCAGCAGTGCTACACTTACCAGCACCACAACCAAAAGAGACCTGGGGGTCTTGATAGACCATACAATGAACATGAGCCACAAGTGCAATGCCATAGCTGGCAAAGCAAACAAAACACTGGCAAGCATCTACCAATGCATCTCAAACAAGACTAAGGATGTCATCCTCCCACTTTACTCAGCCTTGGTGAGGCTGCAGCTGGAGTACTGTGTCCAGTTCTGGGCACCACACTTCAGGAAGGATGTGGAGAAGCTTGAGAGAGTCCAAAGGAGGGCTACGTGTATGGTTAGAAGTATGGAGAGAAGGCCATACAATGAGAGGCTGAGAGACATGGGTCTGTTCAGCCTGGAGAAGAGAAGACTCAGAGAGGACTTGGTGGCACCCTATCAATATATAAAGGGTGCACATCAGGGACTGGGAGAACATCTGTTCACCAGGGCTCCCCAAGGGAAGACTAGGACTAACGGTCATAAACTGCTAGAAGACCGCTTTACATTAGAAATAAGGAAAAACTTCTTTGCAACTCAAGTGTCCAGGATCTGGAATAGACTCCCCACAGAAGAGGTACAATCATCTACTCTGGATATCTTCAAAAAACACCTGGATGCTCACCTTGCTGGGGTCATTTGATCCCAGCAGTCTTTCCTGCCCAAGCACAGGGGGGCTGGACCTGATGATCTAAAAAGGTCCCTTCCAGCCCCTAACATCTATGAATCTAGTACTTCCAAACATGTATGGCAACGTGTATTGAACAAAGTAACAGGATCGAAGCCTTCCTTTATAAGGTCTTCAAAGTTGACTTACAGCTTTACCTACCTACCCCAAACTTGGCCATGTCTTTCTTTAAGAAGGTTGTTTAAGTTTCCAACAAATATTTTGAATATTTTGTTTCAAAGCACTGCCTTCTTTAGAGCATTTTGCAGACTGCCATGAGAGCTAAGTACTCACACTAACCTATTCACATTTTGTTTGCTCCTTCCACTTGTTTAAGCAACCACAACGTTTAGATAATTTACAATGTCATCTCCAATTGATCTGCTCCTGTGGAAGGAGCAACCTCAAGCAAAGCACACATGGTGTGTGGAACAATGCTACAGACTGGAATATTTTGCACATAGGTTCTTCAGGGACTCTCTTCCTTCCATGTTTGTGCAGTACATAACATAGTGGAGTCAGATCAACCGCTGGACTGCTAGGTGCTACTGCAGACTGGAAAGGAAGCCTGAACCATCACTGATATGTGATTCTGGGAGGAGAGCTCAATTCAGAAGACTAATCCCATCATCAATTTCTTCTCCTCCTATCTGGAATAATTTACAATTCCCTGGATTTTGATTTGCCACTGAGGTCAAAAGGGGTAATAATCATTTGTATGTGCATCAATTGTCAGCCTTGGAAAAACCATAACTATAATTCTTTCAGGGATGTTGCTTGTAGCCATGTTGGTCTAAGGACATAGGCGGGCAAGGTTCTTTGGGTAAATGTGATATCTTTTATTAGACCAACTAAATAGTTGGAAAAATTATTCTTTGCGAGCTATACTTCTTTATACACATGACCATCAGTTCCACTTTGCTTAGACCTTATTTGAAAGTGAAGAGAGGTGCTATAGGCTAATGATTAGATGTGCTACCAAGATTGTGAGGATGTATTGAGATGAAATTTATTGTACATCTTAAATATTAATAGAAACAGTCATTTTAATTCTGGAGATGCTCCATTTGGGTCCAAACCAAAGTCAATGGAAATGTTGACTTCAGTGAGTTTTGGATTAGACCCTTCAGGCTGAGAAACTGGCACGTTATATTACAATGTAACACAGTCTGAAATGTATCCAGGACTCTCTTCCCAGCTCCCTGCTAGGTTAGACCAGAGGGGTGACTGACAGATCAGCTTCTAGATAATTCAGATTTCTCCAAATTCATTCAGTGTGTCACATCTATTTGTAAAGGATACGGGGTGGGGGGGGAATGAAACATGTCCATGAGTTGAGTTTCCTATGAGATGCTTGTCTTTTATTTGAAGCTTGAATTCTATCATTACAAGACTACCTTCAGTTCTTTTAGGATTATGTCTAAAGAACACTAAATAAAACTCAGGAGCATCTACCCAAGAACAGAGCTGATCTTTCTTATGAACAGAGATTATCGTATGGAAACAATTATATTTTAAGACAATATAGTGGCTCCTGTGCCCGGTAAGCCAATGGGCCTGCTCTAAAGACATCCAGCCTGTACCAAAACGACAGGGTGTTAGAATCATAAGATTTGAAGGGACCGCAAGAGTCATGGAGTCCACCCTGCTTTATGAGTGCTTCCTGTACCATCCCAGACAGGCATCTGTCCAGCCTTTCTTGGAAACCTCCAAAGAAGGAGATACCATAACTTCTCTGGGCAGCTTGTTGCAGTGTCTCACAGTAAGGAAGTCATTCTCCCCCCTGCCCAAGATTTAATCTAAATCTGTTTTGCTGGTGGTACTTTGCCAGCTTTGCTTTTGGACAAAAGTAATTTAAATCATTAATAAACAATAATCCAGAATAATAAAAAAGATGTCCTGCTTTGCAGGGCACAAAGGCCAAGGGAAGGTCATTGGAGTACATTAGTGTACTGCTCACTGTTCTAAAGCCATTAAGCACATTCTGCTGACAGCAACCTATTGCACTAGCAAGCTTTGCTCACCCTTCCTCCAAGTAACTATAAACCCTGAGACCACAATGTGCGCCCAGGTCAGGGTTGCCAATTCAAGAGTTTTTGTTAAATTGACAATCTGCAAACTTTTTACTAACAACCAAACTTTTTTACTGACATATGTTTTTCATCATGTAAATGGAACCCTTCTGCTAGGCCCTGGATGGCAGCACCAAGAGCCAGATTCAAATTTAGGGTTTTAAAATTAAATTTTAACACTATGTTACTTGACTGAAGCAATGTCTTTATGCCATGCTGCTCCAAGCCCCAGGGGTCTCCTACTCATCCACAAACCCTGATGCCCCTGGCTGTATCCCACACTGTGCTGCCTCCCACATCCTATTCCACAGTCTAACCCCCAATCTCCCCATCCAGCAGGGACACCCTCTCACCATCTATCCCCTCTTCCTGACCCCACAACTTTGTCTACTTTGCACAGGAAGATGCAAAAACAGCACGTGGTTGAGTGGAAGGGAATGGGAAGAGGGCTACTTAGGCTTCTGTGGACTATGAAGCCCTGAAAGAATACTTCCTTCAGGGTACTCCATTCCTG
>NW_005842430.1:122617-128583 GCF_000455745.1 Alligator sinensis
ATTCCTGCTCAAAAGCCAGGTGGTACTGCTCTGCTTGGCCTGTCCACTGATGCTCACCTCCAGTCTCATTCCAACATCAGAGTTTCAATTAAGCTCAGGATGTCTTTTTTTTTTTTTTTTTTTTATAGACAGCTTTCTCTCTCTCACTTTATAGACAAGCATTTTATGGCCCATCTATAAATTTACAGAGAATAACAACCTTAGCAATGGCCAGTCTAATTTCCCATGTACTACTCTGCACTATGGGGACACATACTGATGAAAGGGCCCCTTACCCACATACATGTGGTGACTCATAAATGGCTGTTTTTGCCCTGAGGCAGCTGCACCATTGTTGGGCACATGTGTAGAGGTCAGAGTGAAGCGGAACAGCAAATCCAAATGAGAGCATTTACTCTCTTGAACTCTGACAGCAGACAGACTGGCAAAGGCCACAAGAAGAATGTCTAAATCACCTTTAATTTAGGCCTCCCTAGGCTTGTGACCTTGCCTACCAGGCATGTTTTCTAAGCTCTTACCGCTCTGTTCTAATTGTTAGCAGGTATTTAAAACCTCCTGTACTACCAGCTGGTTTCCAGCAGAGGTCTCTGCCTACCAATAATTAAAGTGTAGGTGGAAAGCACGCACAAAGGGACCAACAAAACAAGTCTGTTAAATCATTGCCATTCCCTCTGACCTGGTTAAGAATTAAAATCAAGATGTGAGTATCTACATTTTCAAACCATCAGCTGTTCTGGAAGGAGATGGCCAGTAGCAGTTACAGATACAGGAGTTCCTTGTTCAACACAAACTCTGTTTTTTGGTATGGACCCATTTCAGAATGACCTGCATTTTGGGCTACGGAAAACAATACAACACTAAGAAGCCTAGGGAGGTTATAAATAAATAAATAAAGCTCTTGTAGCTTTTTATTGTTCCATCCATTAAGGAAGGGATAAATTGTAAAGCTTGCACATGACCTGGGTGCAAAACAAGCCTTCTTAGGAGGAAAAACCATTCTCCTCGGCTCAGACTAGACTCAAAACCCCTCACTGGGATTAGAGGCAACTGCAACATGAAGTAGTGAAATTCAGTAGCTAGAAGCTGGGAACTCTTTGGCTTTTCCACAGGCTCACTCAGAGCAAATGAGTTTGTGTTTTGCTCCCCACCTAGTTCTATTTACTGTTTCCCCAAAGTGACTGGGAAGCACTGAAAATACAAATTGTTAATTATTACCTGAGTTTTCCTTTGTATCTACTCACTGATGTTGTCATTCAGCTTCCTGATCAGCTGAACAAGCTTGAAATGGAAGCTCTTACCCTCATGCCTGACAGCTCAAAAGGCATCAGCAGGGTGGGGTGGGTTCCCTTCCCTCACCCCAGGGAAGAAGCTCAGCTGGCTCTGTGCTGAGCTCTTTGCTGGCTATATGCATTCTGTCACACCAGGATCCTGTCCAGTGTGAATGGAGCAGTTAATAGAACTCCTGCAATAGAGAAATGATAATGCTTTCCCTGGCTACGAGTATAGCTGTTGTGGCATTTAACCCAGAGGCTGCTTCCCTTTATCTGAACTAAATACAGGATCATTTTATTTGCAGTTGTAATATTTGAATAACAGCAATTCCTCATGTATTAACATTAAAATAACCCAGCCAAAATGACAACCTGATAAATGTTTCACTTTCAGCATTCCAAAATCAGCATGTTTGCTGTGCTCTTAGTAGCATGGGATAGTATGCACCCCACTGGGCACAGCTTTGCAAGAACAAACAACACTAGATCTGAATTGGTTAGGGCCCACAGACTGCATCAGCCACCCACAGTCATTATCACCAATCTCTGCAAAGAGTTGCACAAATAATACAGCAGAATACATATGGAGTCAGAGACCCAAGCAGTGAACCCGACCTAGCCTGACTGGCCAATTGGCATATACATCAGGCTGGCTATGCCTGTACACCAGTTGATTCGCTAGGAGGAACATCAGGCCCTCGATTTAAGTGCAGCCATGACCACTCACCATGCACTATTTAAGTTGTAGTATGACTGGGGTGCAGGTGATCCAACCTAGCCGTTTGGGATCTGGCAGACAGTGGAGGCTTCTGAGACCAGGAGCAATCAGGGATTTGAAGTCAGGAATCAGAGGTTGAAAACAGAAAATGCAACCATCACATTCAACAATGTGAGACTGAGCCACCTGTGGCCAGTTGCCACAGGTGTGCTTCAGTAGTTTCCCTTTCCAGCCAATCAGGTGGTGCATAGGCCCGACTCACCCTGGGCATGTGGGGCTTAGTGCTAGGGTTCCTTACAGATAGGCGCTGATCCAATAGACTTTGATGGGGAGGATCTATGAGGGCACAATCCTCTTTCTTATAACTTGTGATGAATTTAACATGTAAACCCTTCCTGGTGTGGAATGCAGGGTTACTTACCCCTTGTCGTTCTAAGGGCACTTGACCCAGAAAGGAATCTGAGTTCCTCTCTCTACACTTGTGTCATTACCTCCAAGCAATAGGTGGTGGGGCACTTGCACTGTCCCAGGGACTGCATGCAACAGACGGGGAGAATGACATTAAAAAAATCACTCTCAGTTTAACAACTCGGCCAGCTAGCTGGGAACAAAAGCCTGGGCAAAGCCACCTGCAACAAGCAGCATGAGAGGTAGCATGCCATCTTTTCAGAGTCCAGATGACTTCACCTTTCCTCCACCCATATAACCCTACTAAAATTAAGGAGGGTGAAGCTGAGGGTGTAACTGAGAACAAAATCAGGGCAGCGTGTATCTGAAGTTTTACCACTGGGCTGCAATAGCAGCCTAATTCTCAGATTAACTCAGATTCAAGCCCATCCCCCTAGTGCACAAGTACCCAGAAGCTATACACCAAACTGACAGACTAAGTGGAAGCTTACTCAGTCGAAGTTGGCATCCTTATTGTAGCTGCAGCAGTCCTCTGGGACTCAGGGAAGCAGAGGCACACTTGTGCCTTGGCACAAGGAATGTTAATCAGAAAGCACACATCACAAGCTTCCACTACGTCTCCAAACTGCATGTTTTAGCTAAATCAATGCTCAGTACCTGTCTTCTCTCTGCTGGTGAATTATAAGTAGAGGTCCCTTGCTGCTCTAGTAGATATTCTTGCAGTCCTCAGAAGAACTCACTCACAATTCAGCAGTTCTTTGATTCACAAACTCCTGGGTACAGACAGTTTGATTCAAGATTCAGTGTGTTTCCTGGCAAATATCTGCACATCAGCAGGGCAACGCTTGCTCAGTTAAACTCACCTATTTCCTCCAGGGTGTTGTGACATGCTTTAGGTACTCCCAGCCATCCCAGTCTCTCTCCCTCTCAAGTTCCTATGGATCTGGCTGGAAAATGGGTGCAGTTTGAAAGCAATGAGCTGGCAGGTGACACCCAGATCTGCCTAGCCTCATTTCCAGTTCCTTGGGCTTACCGGTTCACTTCTCCAGCTCTGGACTACTGTTAGGGTGACACAACATAGATTTAACACCCTAACTTGCCACAGGTAAAGCAGGGGAACCACAACAGCCAATGCCCAGCTTCTTTAAATGATATTAATATATGCTCAAGAGGTCCCAAGTAGAGGGCCCATTCCCTGCTACAGAGGAAAGTAAAAATCCCCACAGTCCATACCAATCTGACCATGGAGTAAAATTCTTTCCTTACCCCAAATATGGTGATCGGTCTGACCCTGAGCAGAGGGTCAAGACCCTCTAGTTAGGAACCTCCAGCTTTGCTCCCAGCACAAGCACTGGCATACACCATTTGAAGTCCCCAGGCTTTGCTGTAGCCAATACCCAATACCTTTGGGAAGGCTTAAAAACACCCTAACACATATGGCAGAAAAAAAGCAGGTAGGGGAAGGGCAACCAGCAAAGCCCAGAAGCACGGGAAATACCCATGGTAGAACATAGGCATAGCTATGCCCAGATCATCCCTGACCCATCCAACCTCTTCTTGAACACTTCCTATAATGGAGAGTCCACAACTTCCCTAGGCAGTCTATTCCATTGCCTCACTATTCCCGTAGTGAAGTTTTTCTGGATGTCTCAGACTGGACATCCCGTGAATTAGGCTAATTCTAAACATGTAATCTTTATTCTCTGTGTCCTTCTATCTCTAGAGTGAAGACATTATGTTGCCCTACCACCATGGGACATTGGGAAGGCTGGTTCATGAATGCTGCTGAGGTATGAAGATACTTCCGTGGTGCTGACCAGATGCCATCTCCTCTCCAGGCTGAGGATGTTATGGTTCAAAGTGACTCTTTCTGCAACCATTCTGGGTTTTCCCAAAATATTCCTGTGAAGCACAAGTTGAGTCAGTTGCTTTAGACCAGGGGTGTCAAAGATACAGCCCACAGGCCAGAAATGTCCAGTGGAACTCTATCATCCAGCCTGTGGTGCTGCCGGAGGTCTGAGAGTGGACCCACACACTGCATGCAGCATGCTGGTTTGCCCCTTGTGCTGTATGTGGTGCATGGGCTTGGGGCAGGCACACACAGAGCGTGGCGCTGGGGCGGGTGCACCTGGGGTGGGGTGGTCACACTGATACTGCTCTGGGGTGTGGGCTGCACGCAGCGCCCGCACCAGAAGAACCCTGTTCATCTAGCTTGTGGGCCCTGATAAGTTTGACACCTCTGCTCTAGACCAAGAGCATGTAACATACTAATGGTTTGCAAAAGTCTGAAGAGGAGCAGGGAGTATGATATGCCCTTGCTCTGATGCCCAGGTGCCACCTTTGTGGATACACAAATAAAGACAGGACAAACTTTTCCTGCCTGATTTCAAAATCACAGGTTGAAGATTTGACTTATACTCAGACATTTAGTTTGCTTAGAGGAGCTGTAAAAAAAAGAGCATGCAGGACACCGGTATTATTCAAAGGAAAGAAAGGGGAAAAAGGAAGTACAGAGCAAGCAGAGTGAAAACACAGAAAGATAGTGCTACCGGTACACAATGGGAGAGAAAAAAATCCTAATGAGAAGACAGCTGAGGTACACACCATATAAACCACCCACTCCTATCAACCTAGTTTTGAGCCAAACTGAGGCGGTATAAGGAGAATGCAAGGACCATTTTTCTTTTTGTCCTTGTGCTCCAAGAGACTGCAAAGGACTGGGGAAGATAAACTCCATCAATAGTCCTTGTCTTCTCAAAGGGAATAGGGTAAGGTGGGTGACATGCCCTTTTACAGTAGATGGCAGAGGGGAATTCTCAGTACAAACCAGAAAAAGGTCCTGTTCTGGCATGGGCTCTCCCTGGAGGAATTCTGCTGGAGACAGAAAGAATGAGTCCTGGTTGTAGTACTGATGTATAGTCATTTCTGCATTCCTCTAAAATGTGGGCTGTTACTTATAGCCACCACTTAGCCACCTTGGGACAAGGAGCTTTTCTATCAACTGCTGGGCTCCTTGCTGGCTGAAAAAGTGGGTTCTCCTGACACTGACTTCAGCAGAGCTGTGCACGTGGTAATAAAAGCAGAATCTGGAAGTGAAAGGAAACAAGCAGAAAAGTAAATATATACAGGATCCTGACTTTTTAACATGAAAGTGTAAATCGTGACTATTCCAATGCACAATACAGAAAGCCAAACTCTCAGAAGAATGCTGCTGAACACCATGGAGAAAGGGAAAAGTCATGAGACACCATAGTCCATTGTTCAGGATTTTTGGAGTGATGGACATTTAAACATTTTCAGTATTTTCATACTTGGTCTGTGTTCTAATTTCTGGGCAAGAAATGCAGGCCCCTATATATTCCACCTGTCACAGATTCTATATTTTCCTGCTGTTCCTTAGCTAGGGTTTACAAATCTGTGTGTGATTCGTTCAGTTACTTGTAGGCGTATATTCAGATTAGATAGTATCAGATCAACAGTCACTATCAATTTTGCACTTGGATAAAATTATATCTGCTTTATACAGCTATTCAAAGTTAGCACTTTAAAAATGGGAGTCATATTTCAGG
>NW_005842430.1:128593-153463 GCF_000455745.1 Alligator sinensis
TCCTCACCCACAGCATAATCAATCGGATTTGAAATAAGAACCCTTTGCATCAGGAATTAGTTTTTGTACTATGAGCAACAGGTCAAAGCGAAAAGATCTTGATCAATATTAGCATATGCAGTCATAATATGCAGTATCGGGATACTCCAACATTTTGGGTGGGTGGTAGAGGATTAAGATACTGTATACCCTTGAACCCACAAGCTTCCTGATTTACACGAGTCTTTACCATGGGATAAGTAACAAACTTTACTTATTCCAAGGATGCAACATCACCCTAACTTAACCGTAGCTAGTTTAACTTTTCTACTTTGAATTCTCTTTTTGAGAGGCTCCAGGAAAAAACAAATCTCATCATGAAAATGTGACATACAAAAAGCAGGAGGAACTTCTGGGTTTTTTCCCTTTAAACCAACATATTTTGAAAATACCCTCTGGACCAAAGATTAGTATTAACTCTTGGTTAGAACACAGAACTCAAAGGTTTTTCTTCAGCCCTGACTCATTTTGTGATCTTGGCTTAGCCAGACAACCATGCATTTGCCTTTGCTGACCTATCTAGGGAGGGAGTATAGCATAAGAATAAATGTACTGCCTTCATACATTTACATTCTATGTCTGAAGCACTTCATGATGCTAATAAAGAGATGCTAACATGCCATACAAATGTAAGAGCATTCTTCTGATTACAGGAGTGGTAAACTCAGTAAAATTAAACTGAGCCCTACTGTGAGCAGCTGCAACTCCAGTTTATGGTCTAGATGCTTTTTACCTAGTTATGAAACCTCTGGAGAATGGTTTTTTATTTACACTGCATGGTGAGAAAAAACATTAATGGTTTCCCTGCTAAAGATTTTTTTCATATTAATTAAGCATGTATGCAAGATAGCAAAGTTAACTTCTTAGACCAGAACCCTTCACATTATTTAGAGAGACAGAATTCACATTTGTAAAAATCCCCAAAAGCAGTTAGAGATCTCTGCACAATAAGCTACTGCAATTCAGAAAACATTTTTTCTGAATGAGTATGTCTATCCCAACAGTTTCAGTGATATGCTCTAATAGGATCAGCCTACTTAATCAATTTAAATTTATTAACCATTTTTTAGAAAAAAAATATATTCGGGAAAAAATATATTCAAACCCCTTTCCATGTTGAAGTGCAAATGGAAAGAGCTGGGAAGTTCATATCACACACGAGTGCAGCACCAGACCCACAGATTGACACTCATAGTCCTACACTACAGGGCATATGTTCCTGAAATGGAGCATTATTTGGAAAAACCACAGCACACTCTCATTTACCCACTATTTTGTCAAAGAAAAAAAAAATCACACGACCAACTGAACAGCAGTAATATTAGTAGTGGCTGCCTCTGTGAGGGACAGATACACCTGTTATAGATGCATAGGTTCATAGATGCTAGGGTCAGAAGGGACCTCAAAGGATCATCGAGTCCAACCCCCTGCCCGTGGCAGGAAAAAGTCCTGGGGTCACATAACCCCAGCCAGGTGCTTGTCCAGTGTCCTCTTGAAGACCCGCAAGGTAGGGGAAAACACCACCTCCCTTGGAAGCCTGTTCCAGATTCTGGCAACCCTGACCATGAAGTTCTTTCTGATGTCCAACCTAAAACTACTCTCCATCAGCTTGTGGCCGTTGTTCCTGGTTATTCCAAGGGGTGCTCTGGTAAACAGAGCATCTCCTATTCTCTGCTGCCACCCTGGTGAATTTCTATATTGCCACAAGACCCCCCCTCAGCCTTTTCTTGAGGAGGCTGAAAAGGTCCAGGTCCCTCAACTTTTCATCATAAGACCTTCCCTGCAGGTCTCGAACCATGCGAGTGGCCCTCCTCTGGACCCTCTCAAGGTTGTCCTTGAATTGAGGTGCCCAGAATTGGACTCAGTACTCCAGCTGCAGCCTGACCAGTGCCGCATAGAGGGGAAGCATCACCTCCCTGGACCTGTTTGTGATGCACATGCCAATGCATGACAAGTGTGGTTAGCTCTGCTAATTGCTTCATCACATTGATGACTTATATTCATCTTGGAGTTGACAGTGACTCCAAGATCCCTTTCTGCCACTGTGCTGCCGAGAAGGTCATCCCACAGCCTATAGGTGTGCTGATGATTCCCTCTCCCTAGGTGCAGCACCTTGCACTTGTCCTTGTTGAACTGCATCCTATTGTTCTCTGCCCACTTCTCTAAACTGTCCAGGTCTGCCTGGATTTGGTTTCTCCCCATCAGTGCATTTGCTTTGCCCCATAGTTAGGTGTCATCTGTGAATTTTGACAGAGTGCTTTCCACACCCTCATCCAGGTCGCAGATGAAGACATTGAATAGCACCAGCCCAAGGACCAAGCCTTGGGGGACCCCACTGCCCACATCTTTTGAAGTCGATACCAACCTTTCCACTGCCACTCTCTGGGTATGACCCTTAAGTCAATTTGCCACCCATATGACTGTGTAGTCATCTATGGCACAGCTGTTCAATTTGTTTATAGGAATAGGATGGGGCACCGTGTTGAAGGTCTTCTTCAAGTCCAAGTAGATGACATCTACCCCAACACCTGCATCTAAGTCTTTAGTGACCTGGTCATAGAAACAAACACGGTTAGTCAAGCAAGATCAACCTGTAAACCTGTGCTGGTTGCCCTTCAGCATTATATTACCTGCTGGACTCCTACAAAAGTGATCCTTGATAATTTTTTCAAGGGTTTTCCCAAGGATAGAAGTGAGACTAACTGGTTTATAGTTACCCAGATCCTCCATCCTCCCCTTCTTGAAAATAGGGACCACAATGGCCCTTTTTCAGTCTTCAGGGACCTCACCTGAGCACCATGAGTGCTCAAACAGTTATGCCAGTGGCTCTGCTATGACAGTGGCTAATTCTTTCAGCACCCTTGGGTGGTGCTCACTGGTCCCACTGATTTAAACACATCCAGTCCCTCCAACTGTCTCTTTACTAGGTCGGCGCTGACAGCTGGTGGGCTGGTGTTTCTCCTGTTTCTGTCAGTAATGCATTTGGGAGATTTGTCTAGATCTGAGTTCAAGAATACAGAGGCAAAAACTCATTGAAGAGCTCTGCTTTGTCCCTCCTATCTGTCACCTACTGCCCTTGTCTATCCTGTAGGGGTCCTATGCTGCCCTGCACCTTCTTTTTGCTCCCTATATGCCTGAAGAAGGACTTTTTGTTGTCCTTAATTTTTGTCGCCAGCCTGAGTTCTAATGCTGCTTCGGCCTTCCTAACTGATTCCCTGCAAGTGCGAGCCAGGGAGGTATACTCCTCATTGGTAGCTACCCCCTGCCTCCACAGCCTGTATGCCCCTTTTTTGCCCTTAGGCTTTCCTGGATTTCCCTGTTTAGCCAGGAGGGTTTCTTAGCCCCTTTGCCCCCTTTTCTATGCAGTGGGATTGCCTCCTCCTGTGCCCGAAGGATTGCTTCCTTGAGGAACAACCATCCTTCCTGGACCCCCATTTTGTCAATGCTCTTGCGCTTTAATGCCTCACTAACTAATCTCCTAAGCACCTTGAAGTCAGCCTTTTTGAATTCTAGCACTTCTGCCTTGCTGGTTACTTTTTCCAATCAATTGATGGTCACTATCCCCTAGGTTGCCTTGTACCTGCAGATCCCCCACCAGGTCGTCCCTTGTAACTAGCGCCAAGTCCAGCAAGGTGTTCTCCCTAGTGGGATCATATGCCTCCTGCATTAGGTGGAGGTCCTGTATGCAGACTAAGAACCTACGTGAACGATTAGTTCTGGCTGACTGCTCCTCCCAGCACATGTCAGGGTAGTTTAGGTCAACCACATCTCTTGACTGCACGGCCTCTGAGAGCTGCCTGGAGAATTCCAGGTCTAGCTCATCCTCCTGGTGTGGCGGTCTATAGTAGACCCCTGCTACCAAGTCCCTTTCCCCTCAACCTCCTTGTATCCTGACCCACAGTACCTCAATTTGGCCCTCCTCTGATCCCATCTCGATTATAGAAGATGTATATTGCTCCTTAACATAAAGAGCACGACCCCCACCCTTTTTTTCCCCACTCTATCCCATCTGTGCAACCTATAACCTTCAACGTTGGGCACAAACCAATGCAGGGAATATTGCTGGGCCAGTTCATACCAGTCTGCTGGTAACACTTGGAGAAACACTGCCTTCTGGAGCTCCATACAGGGCAAGGTATGTGACTACTGCACTACATCGAGTGGCAAAATGTGTATTGAAGAAGACAGTGGGATTTGCCTCAAGCTTTCATCAGGCTACCTGCTGCAGGGTAGTATTTTGATATTCTCAAAATGAAACCTTGTAACTTTATTTTGTAATGTTTCCCCTTCATTTAAAAATGGTCCTAAATTAGAAGGATAAAAGTAAAAAAAGACTAAATAGCCCTAAAATGAACAACATGTTTTGTTTGGGAGCAAATGAAACATTTTAGATTGATCCAGAATCATAGAAACATGGGGCTAGAAGGGGCCTCAGGATCTCGTGTGATCTAGTTCAACCCCTGCTCAGGGCCAGATCCTCCCTGTCTAGAAAAAAGAGAATAGTTATTCCAGAAAAACATTCAGCCTGATTTTGGAAACTTCCAAGGATAGAAATTCCCTCCATCCTTCCATTCCACGCCATTCAGCAGTAATAAAGGGAGCTCACAATACGGTTGTTTTTAACAAATGGGAATGTACATCTGCCCTGAAAAAAATAAAAGATGAATCCAAGGAAGATAATACCTGCCTGAGAAATTGCCCTCTGGGCAATGTTCTTACACCATTTAGCATCAGCAGTCTGGCATAGTCACTCTTGCTCTACAGGATATATGTTTGTGAAATCACTTATACCGACTGCATAGCTAGAGAGTGTTGGCATAGGAAGAAACAGCAGTCTTGCTGTTTGGTCTTATTTAGGAAAAAACATACAAAAGTGAACATTCCCCATGCTCTTATGATAAGCATTGATTCATTTATTGAAGCATTCACATGCCTTGAATATCATATTATGTCTGGTTGTTTCTCCCATATAGTAACTTCCTTACCTAAGAGAGAAACAAACAATAATTTTGGACAATGAAGTGAGAGTGAAGAAAATACTGCCAGTTCTATCTGTGACCCAGTGCTCAGCCTTGTGGCCTCTGCGGCGCTTCAGAGCCAAGACACTGGGGAGGTTTCTTTTCCATGATGCTTGTTTTTACTTCAAGATACTTTTTGTATTTCGGATTAAACACTTTTATCTTTATTTGAAATGCCTTGAGACTCCTCTTTGATGTGAAGTCATGAAGGGGTCTCTCCCTCTCAAAAATAGTGGAGCTTATTTTATTTAAAAGGGACCATCTCAGTTCCTCACTTTCATTCATGTGCATTGGCTTTTTTGCATTTGAGAAAAATATCTAGGTAAGGACTGTGATTCTTTGATTATTAAGATTATAAATACAAAAGATGATGAAAAGTTGGAGTCTGAAAAGTATTTCTTCCTCCTTGGTATGACCTGGCCAGGGGCATTTCTTTTCATCCTCTGATACCAGCAGGTTACCACACTAGAGAACAATAACAGTAAGCTTTTTGCATGGTCTGCATTTGTGCTCACCCTGATTTACCTGTCTGTTTGTAGTGTTTACTTTGGACTGGGCTGTGGACTCCCAGGGGGCCCAGCAATTCAGGGGTGGGGTCCACTACTCAAATCTGTGGCAGGGAGCTCTGTTGGGGAGGCGTGTTGGTGGTGTGGGGTAAGCAACGCTTGTGTTAGCCCTCATGGCCACTGCTGCCACTTGTCCCACTACCACCACCATGTCCAGATCCATCCTGGGAGCTGGGGTGTTTGACACTCCTGTTTTAGACACAGCAACAATGGCTGGTATTCCATCATGCTGGTGATTTTTGGCCATTATCAAATATCTTCAAAGTGTAATGAAAAATTACAATAAAAATGCAGCATAAGCTTTGATATCCCTTAGTGAAAGACTAGGCAGACTTACTGAGATTTGCTATACATATTTGACTGCAAGCATACATGCCTGATTTCCCCCGGGTGTTGTTAACAGTTGTTATTACTGACCTGGAAATGATTCTACTTTCCTTTATCTTGTATGAGTATTGTCTTTGTCTAGGTTGTATGCACTTCTGCAGCCAGATGTGCAACACTTGATCTTGCTCCATTACAGAGATTGCTAATCAATTTGGTGTGCATTTATTTATTTTTTAGTTGTGTGGTTCCAAGTATGACTACAATTATCTTCTCTGCACATTTTCATTTATAAAATGACCAATACATCCAGTAACACAAAACACACTATACAGCAATAAATTTGTACTGTCTGGAAACTATGTTAGTATCATTCATATGAACTTCATTACAAGAGTAGAAACAGAAGTTAGATTCCCCTTCTCTAAGAATACAGGCCTCTACCATATGATAACAAGAAAATCTCCATTAGTTATTAGCAGTTTAAGGCCTGATGTCAGCAGCTCTGATATCATCCAGTATAAAGGAGCAGTTCACATAAACAATAGCTAGTCCATTACAACATACGAGAGAGAGACAAAATATTAATAAAACAGTGCCAATTCCTTAGGAGTAACAGCCTGTCCTGAAAAAACAAACATATACAAATGTAACATGATTGCTTTCTTTCAGTCACCCAGGGACACTCAAATTCACCAATTGCTCTTGCTGCTATTTTTGATTCCAGAATTGCTTCCTTTTATTGTTGCTCTCTTTTGATACCAACAAAGGGCAGCCCGTGGGGGAAGGGACTGCTTATGAGAAAGCTCAATTTTAAAAATATATTTTGTATATATTAAGGCAAAATCCACATTTGTGGCAATCTGAGTATGCAAAAATAATTCCCATCTGCCTTAAGTACTAACCTGGCCTCCATTGCCATGGCAAGTCTCACAGTCTTTCACATATTCAGTTGCCCTTACACTGTGCTAGGACTTAGAAAAGCACTGTGCTATTGTTACTATTAATACAAAGAGATGAATACCCAGATCCACAAAGGCATTTAAGGGTCAGACTGTAATCCCTTTGAAAAAGATCTAGACCTGAGTTGTTCAAAGTCAAACACAAAGTCAGTGGTGAAGCACAAAAGTGCCTTTAACTCTTCTCATTCCCAGACCAACTCCGTGAAGAGTGGCCAGTCCTCCTTTTTATATTGCCAGGAGACATATTGTCAGAACAAGCATCAGGGTCAGAATCAGATCTTTGTATACAAATGGTAGAAGTGGAAGTGGGACTGTTATTGGCCAAGATGGAAGAGAAGTGGGAGGTACCTGGAGGCTCTTTGCAGACTCTTTACCACGAGGGGATAGTGGGACAGGGAAGGTAACTGGTGGGTAAGGGCCACACAGGCGTTTCTTGAAGACCTCTAGCTGGGTCTGGAATTTACAGTCACCAGGCAACTCCATAATGTGGGCTGCCATGGCTCAAGCATCTACTGAGGAGGTATGAGAAGTGGTTGGTTTGTAGGTGCAGGTAGGGACTGTCTTGCTATGTATAAGGCAGCCTGAACAGTTGGGGCTAGGATATCTGTAATTTAGGAGTGAGCTATTCAGCCTGCTGGCAGTATAAGAATCTGTACACACCCACTGTCTGCAGGTGGGCCCTCTCTGCACAGGCATCCACAGCAAGGCTTATATCTTCCCATACAGAGGTACAGATGTCTGCTTCCCAAAGCAGCAATAACTTGTCTCCTCTCTCCTAAGTTATGTTGTTTTTTCAGGGTCTCCTCTGAAGTAGTTTTGGCTCTTTCTAAACTCTCCCACATTTCCACAGGCCACACACTTGTGCACTTTTGCTCTGTGAAGATAGTTTTGAAGATCTTTGCCAGGAGGTTTTGCCAGTTTTAACTTGCCAGTTCAACTCCCTTGAATTCAAAGGAATTATGCCAATTGCCACCTAAGGATTTATCTCATGATAGTCTACCAACATGAGGATTTTGGATTTTGCTCAGGATCTCAAACCATTTCCTGTAGTAGTAAAAGTCCTTGGTGCTTTGATGTATGAATTAAGAGAAGATATATTCTTAATTTTGCTTATTTATGTAGCGAGGGGAACCATGGCAGAGCTTATCTGTACGTTTCAAAAGTATTACATTTTTTTTACATAGTTCAGGGTAAATCTTATGGACAAGAAAGAACATTCTTCAATTAGGGAATGATTCATCACTCCATATCACCACCTGATTCTGATTTTACTTGTCATTTACTGACATAATGCACTGTTGGTTTATAGTGCTACAGCCAAGAAGAGAATGAGGCCCAAAATTTGTATCCATCTACAACCACATATTAATTTGCATGCTAAAAAACTTGGTGAATATTTGCATAATATGTGCATACATATACATGTCTACGCAATGTTTAGGGAGTCTAGTTTTATACCTTATTTTAATAGTCTACCTGCTTTGTACAAGTTATTTTGTTTCATAGCATAAGCTTTCTGGACCTTTTGTTGGGAAGACTGGTGTATAAAAGCCTTTATAAAACACATACCAAATAATTTTTGGTTGTTTATTTATGGATGAATAGATATAATAAATAAATATGAAATGGTTTTTGTCATTTTTATAAGCTGAAATTTTCACAAGTCAGAACAGGAAACCTCTGGTTTAGTCAGAGGCAGTTCCCAGGAAGTGTAGAAATGTACTTTAGACTGTGTAGGTTACTCATGTAACTTCGGTCTCCTATCTAACATTAGGGTAACACTTACCTGCTGCATCCCATTTGTGTGGTTTAATTAATTAGCTGGGGATGGTTGAACCCTCATCTGCTGTGGGTGCAGGGAGAGACAGAGCCAGAGCCTCCCAGCTAGGTCACATTATGGTTGCCTGGATTGTGGTTCTAGGCACAGGGAGAAAAGCAAAAGTTAGGGCCCTGATGTGAGTGGATGGGAAGGAATAAGGATGCCATTGTCCAGATGTGCAGAGCAGAGAAGGGAGAGGAAGACTGCTCCATCCCTACAAAGAATTTGGGCTCTGATTCAGTAGTTCATCCAAAGGCTAAGGAAGGGGTCCCATTGACTTCAGTAGGCTTTGAATTCAACTCAGGCTGTATCAGTAAATTTATGCCTCCCATCCATGCCACCACATAACTGAGTAGTCCTGGGAGAAGGAGTGTCATTGAAAGGCATGACAACTCCTGGGGCTCCTTCTCAGGCAATGCATGGCCATGCCAGGACTTATTTAGAACTGTGACTGAGGGTATAATCCAGCCTCAAGCATTTGCACAATGATGTGAACATTCAAGTACTAATTAAAAGATACTCTGCTGTTCAGTATGTACCTCCAACATGTACTTACATTTGTGAACTTTAAAATAAAGTGGGTTAGAGTTGGGGGCAAGGAGCAACACGTTATTAGCAAATATGTTATCTATGAAACAAAAAGAAAAGCTGTAAAATGTAATAGTTTAAAAGTTAAGGACCTGCACAGCAGTGGAAGCTGGACTGTGCCTTAATTTATTGCAAATGAAGAGTTAAGAAAAAATTGCAAAGGGATGCTAATAGAAAAGACTTCAATGGAAGTGAATGGGAGTTTTGCTGTTGACTTCAGGCACTACGAAGTTCACACACGAGCAGTGAGCACCTACACAGCTGCATGCAGCATTTGAAGAGCACTCGAGAGGAACATTTCTGATGACAAAATACTCATGCCTTCAGAGAGAAGTAGTATGCAGATCACAGACATTTTGTCTGTTCTTTCAAGGATGGCAGCTACTGCTATACCAAGTAAGCAATTCTGACCTGCGTGCTTCTGCAGAGCTCTAAAGTGATGCAGAATGCGTTAGATAACATTTCACTAAACAGCAGTTGTCAGGAACTTTAAAAAGTAATTGGAGCAAGAAAACAAATATGGAAATTGTAAGGTCTCCACTGGGCACAGACCTGAATTGACATGGTTAGTGTTCAACAAAGAAGTGCCTTTTTTTTTTAAGGTATTTCTGCAAGCTAGCAAATCTAGTAGTCTGAAGAATGCTAAAGGAAATGGGGGAAGGAAAAAAAGGATTAAAAGCCAAAATCTGACCTCAGATGCATACTTTCTAAGGTTAGTGAAATTTGTGGGTAACCTACAAACCATATGAAAACAGTCTTATGACATTTTCAAAATTAGGTTAAGACTAAAGGAAGTCATGTTCACCACACTTCACATCACCACTCCCACCTACAGCATTATGGTTTTGCAAACTCTCCTGCCTCAGAAGACCCTTCTTCCTAGTTCTCTTCTTTCAAACAAAACCTTTGCCTTGCTCTTCTCTACAGAGTCCTTGGTCCAACCACCTTTCTCCTCAGACTGCTGGAGTCTCTCTGATTCACAGACCCAAACCACATGCTGGAATTTTGCAATTAGTTCTCTCTCTCATAGGCCAAACTGGAATTCTTGTCAGGTTGGTGTGGGTTTAATTAATGTTGCAGTTCAGACCCAGCCTATCACTGAGATAGGAGTTGAATTGTGAGCAAAACTGCATTAGCAAGGGCTTTTAGCCTGATTAAACAGTTCTGGCTTTGATGCAATCTTAACTGTTTTTAGGTTCCCCTACTTCTGTACTCCAACTCCATTTTGCTCCAGCAGTTTCACCCTGCTGTAACTTAACTGAAGACTCAGGAAAGGTTTGTCAGCACAGCGGTCTGTGGTTTGTTTCAGGAAGAGCTAGTGCTGGGCTTCAGGCAGGCGCTTTTAATGGAACTATGCAGATGATACCAGCAATGGATCTGGCATACTTACCCCAGGAGCTATATGGCTGTAGAACCTCTTTAGTGTGCAGTGACAAGCTCCAACATCAGTAGGGCTACAGCTCTACAGCATTGCCTCTGCTATCTATGTTTGGTAGTAGACATATCTCATGTCACAGAACCACAGAATATCAGGGTGTATGTAGATGAAAGAGGGCCCTAAATTGAAGCAATTGGTTTTTAAAAACACCGTTTCAATTTAGGGCCAATTAAACACCCATGTCATGCACACACCTGACTTACCTGCTTCTCCAGTGGCGGGGAGGAAAGGGTGAGACACCAGCGGGCAGAGCGGTCCCTGGGCTGGGGAGGGGAGAAGCTGGTGCTTCCCTCTGCAGCAACTGCAGCCCCCTCCCCAGCGGCACCCGCCCACAGGTGCCAGGCTCGGGTGGTCCTGGGAGGCACTGCAGCCATGGAGGGAAGTACCGGAGCCCCTACAGAGTTCAGGCAGGCTCCGGGGGGCGGGGATCAGGCTTGCTGCTTTTCTTGGGCAGAGACTGCCTTCCCAGGCTGCTGCCAGGCTGTCTGCAGGGCTTCCTGCAGAGCCTCTGAGCTGCATGGAGCCTGGTGCTTCACTCCGTGGCTGGTAGGGCAGCAAACTAAAGTGCCTCAGAGTTTTAGTGTGCTAAGCCCCAAGTCATTTAAGGTGCATTATGCTGTCAAATTTGCTACAGCGGCTGTAATTAATGCTCAATACGCCGGCATGCAAACACCGACACCATTAAAGCTGTGCAAAAGCATAAGTGCTGTGCATACATGCCCGTTGATTTGTCTACACATAGCCATAGAAAATTAGGCTTGGAGGGGACCTCAGGAGGTCATCCAGCCCAACCTCCTGTTCAAGCAGGACCATCCCCAACTAGATCATCCCAGCCAAAATTTTGTCTTAAGAACCTCCAAGGGTAGAGATTCCACCACCTCTCTGGGTAACCTGTTCCAGTGTTTCACTACCTGCCTACTGAGAAAATTTTTCCTAATATCTAACCTAAACTTCCCTTGCTGCAACTTCAGCTCTTTGTTCTGTCATCTGCCACCACTGAAAACAGTCCAGCTCCATCCTCTTTCACACCACTATTCAGGTAGTTGAAGGCTGCTATTAAATCCACTCAGTCTCCTCTTCTCTGAACTAAATAAGCCCAGTTCCCTTAGTCTTTCCTCACAAGTCATGTCGCTCAGTCCCCAAACCATTTTGGTTGCCATCCACTGGACTCTCTCCAATTTGTCTACATCCTTTCTGTAGTGGGGGGCCCAAAACTGAACACAGTACTCCAGATGGAGTGGCCTCATCAGTGTTGAACAGAGGGGAATAATCACTTTGAAGCATCACACATTTCTACAGTTGAAATATGATACAAGGAGACAAGATGAGGTCTTAGAAATCTTCATCAAGCTTCTGATTGTAAATAACAAAAAAGAGTCTCCAGAAATATAAACTGTTGCCAGGAATAAATATAAAGATAAGGCCTAAATAAGTTTTGAGTATTTTCTAAGTAATTTCCCTCTGTGCATGGTAGGCAATGATATTTAAATGACTTGTGCCTCCTTGCACATTGCAAGGTGAGAAATCAGTACACTATCTAGTAGCATTTACTTTATAATAGCTCATTCAAATAATCACACTTCCTTGTGGGGCATCAGTTATCACCACTGTCAAAACAAAAGGTTTTTTTAGTAAAGGGACTGATTTTGCAGAATATTTAAAAATAAAAGTTTAAATGGAAGGAGAGTTTTCCAGAAACCTATTTGCTTTCAATGAACTGTAAACATCTTCATATGTTTTTATTAACACATACAAAATGATGAGGGTATACAAATTGTGTTGCCTTTATGGAAACAGTGAAAAACTAAATAACTGGAATTACAATGTTTGTTTACATCACATTTTGTTTCAAACAGACCCTTAAAAATTAAGCAAGCACATTTTATCAGAAAAAGCAGTAATAAAAAAGGTTGAAATAATAGCTCACAAGTCATTGGGTTGTAACACCAAAAGACCAGGGACTTATGTACCATTAAAGACTGCACTTTTGTTTTTTAAGCAAAAATCTCCATTGATATTAATTCCTGCTTAAACAGCAATGGTGCAATTTGGCCCCAGGCTTATAAACATTTTTTTCTAACAGCTTTAAACATGTTGTTTTAGTGATTATTATAATTTGACATAAACCTACTGTAAATATAAAATAAGATTACTTTACACTGTATAAAGCCCATTCCTAATGAACACAAACATATTGGTAGGCTTTCACACACACACATACACGCACACATGCGCGCAAATGAAATTTGGAAAAGAATTAGTGAAATATTTAGAATGCTTTAGTCACCTTTATACAATATGAAATGGTTACAATACTGTAGTGTTCTTTAGAATAAGTTAAACATCAAGACATAAGCCAACAGCTTTGGACTATTCTTTCTACAAACTAAATCCAAAAATTCAGTCTAATCTTATTTGATCACAAAAATGGATGAAGACTATGATCCAGTTACACTGGAAACCCAGCCTAGTTCTAGAAACCACAGATACTCTAAGCACTTTGGTATAATATGTACAAATTGTGCTGCCAGTATTATGCCTGTGAACTGAAACCAACCAACTTGACTCAAAATGGAGAAATGTACTAAATTTAAAAAAACTGGTTTTGTAAACCCTGCCTTAGCATTTCTTCCTGCTATTTGGACATTTTGTCCAACACACTGTTGCACCAGAAATACACACGCAGGACTGGTATGACAAACTACAAATTAAATATTATCAAAAAAGTGTATTAAGTACAATGCAAGACCAGTTTTTTTTTAAGTGCATAGAACATAATGCAGAATACTGTTAATTACAGTGACAAATACAAAGATATTCAACATTTTAATAGATATCAAGCAATGTTCTAATATCAAAAGAGTGTGTGAATTGGAATAAATGTATTCTTTTACAAAAATTAAAGATAATGTTTTTTTTTTCCCAAAGAGAAAAAAAAAATCAAATTATGAGAGACTGTTCTTTTACACAGTTTAGTCCTCCATATCTTCTATAGGCTTGAAGTCATACCTTTAACATTTGGATTTCTTTTTGCAAAACTTTATTTTTCCTGAAAGCTGAGCTCAAAAAAAGTGCATTACTTTTTTTTTTATATACTTCCTGGATGCATTTGCTGTGGTTCAAAAACCGAAGGCAAAACACGGCTAGCTTTCTTTCACACTGAAGAGCTCTCAGATTTTAATCAGATGATCCTCTGAAAGGAATGGTTCTTGCTCCAAATCAAGATTTAATCTACTCTAAGAGGGCTAGAATTCTGCATTTTGTATTCAAGTAAATTCCAATTGAAATCAATGACTGCAGGATTTGTTGAGAATTCTCATCTTGTGCTAAGTTTTCCAAAATCCATATGATAGCTTTTGGTATTCAGGATTAAGCAAGGTGAAAAATACCACATTTATTTAATACTGTAAGTCAGCCTCAGACAATGGTTTTAGGAATGAAATGACAGTTCCTAAATCCCCAGCTTGACCAAAGCACACACTGACTGAGGTCAGTCTTCACTGACTCCCTAAAATACTCTTCTCATTTACCATGTAAACACAACAGAATACAATGGAATGGAGGTAACTTATTTCAGCATCACATCGTTAGTAACACTCTGCAATACTAGCTAGTGGTGCCATGTTCTCCCCATTCCAATATTGCTTTCTTCCTTAAATAAGTTTTTGCTGTTATTTAATGTTAAACCAAATAACTGCTTAAAAACAATGTTGCCAAATTTTGCTCAGTGAAGCTGATGGAAAGCACCCGTGTATGAGCAGAATTTGACGTTGTGTGTTAAATGGTCTTGGTGTCAAGTGAATTAAAAATATCATTGTAACACTTTCTTGTCTGAAATGATTAATGTTTAGCGGAAGTAAATTCAGATTAGAAGGATGTTAGTGTAGGCTACTTGGTGACCTGGCCAGACTTTTGTGTAGGTTAGGGTTCTGACTATGCCTGTTTCGACTGCGAACAGATGAAAACATTGTGTTGCAACCTGGTACTTTACATTTGTGAAGTTGGCGGAGGTGCACAGTTTTGTAATGGGCCCTGAAGGTTCCTTTATTACTGTACAATTTTTGGCATATATGACAAGTTATTGGTAGACTGGAAGGTAAATTAATAAAGGTTTGATTAGCCTTTTCCAGTAAGGAACAGTCCTGATAAAGCTCATCATTGGGCATTAGACTTGGTCCTTCACAGCTTTCATCACTATCATCCAATGGCATGGTACATACTTCGCTTCCTCCATCAGAATCCCAAGATGAGTGTGCGCTGCTCTCAGACTTAATGCTGGAAGCAGTGCTTAAATCCAGAACAGCTCCATCATTCACTGGATCATATCCATAACTCTCAGAACATGATTCTCTAGTTTTGCTCATTGGAAAAACCAAGCTGCCTGTTCTGTTCATTCCTTTGAAGATGACAGAAGTTTGTCCAACATGTTTTAAAGACGCATCTTGACAAACCTCTTTAGCCATGTCTTTCAAGAGGTATGCTGCATTGAAATGGTTGTTGTTGAATTCCAGTGCATCTTTGGTCAGAAGCTTATGATGAAGATTTAGGTTTGAACTATGTCTAGAAGAACAAAGAGAAGCTTATGAAAAAGATTTTTTTTGCATCAACACTTAGGAGCTGTTTCAAAATGAAGAAAGAATAACCAATATTTGGTAGCATGCATGAGATGTATACTTATGCTTTAAGCAAACACCACTTTCAGCAATGCAAAAGTGTACACAGAAGATGATGCATACATGTGTATGGATATCTGGCCTGGCAGAAACTCACTTGTATCAGCATGACTCAGGATGGATACCAATGGCCCAGATTCTCTCCTGTGGTATGGCAGCTCTGTACTTCATTAAGATGCTGGACCTAAAGCTTGGCCTTACAGGGCTGGGGAACAGACTGTACCCCTTTCCATCTGGAGTGAGAGAGAGCTGAAAGTGGGCTGGGTGAAAGCCCAACAATAAACTGAAAAGCTAGCTCCCACCAAGATAAAGGAACAAGATTTAGCTTGGACATGCTAACGACAGACAACTGACTACTATAAACTTGTGCTATCCTGCAGCTGCATACACCAGTGTGGTACATCTCCCTGAAGGGCATATATCTGCACTCAAAATAGAACATTTGGCTGTACTTACACAGTATGCAATTTTCCAAACGAGTATAATTTTGCTCAATCTCAACTTAATTTCTTAAACATAGGAAGTCAGTGCTCCTTTCTGTGGGCTAGCTACAATTCTACTATAAACTTCGAGACCGTGGCCATTTCTTATATAAGGAGAAGCAGGTGGTTAGGATCTTTTACTTTTTTTAATAACAGGAAATGTACTTTTTTCTCCTCCTCTCCATCACTCAGATGAAAAATGGTTGAAAGGATGTCTTCCAGACATAAGGAGAAAATATTACTTGATACGCACTGGGTGCGTCTACATGTTCATTAATGCGCAGTAGGTACTGTGCATTTAGTTTAGTACTTGCTCAATCAAGTGCTAACTAAATGCACAGTAACTACAGTTGCTGTGCAGTAGCACCAGCGAACTTTTTTTTACTGATGCTTACTGCGCAATAGCCTAATACTACCGCACAGGAGTATATTAGCATGGTTTTTGTATGGCACGCTATGCGCAGTGTTATTAGGCTACTGTGCATGAAGCGTCTTGTGCTGAAGCACCCACTGTGCACAGAAAGTTCCTTCCAAAGAGACTGCATGGTCAGAAGGTCACTAGCACATGCAAACACAGTTACAGATGAAAACACGTTGTTCTTAGGACTAAAGCATTCCCTGCGCAGGTGTAGAACTCCCTGCAGACTGTTCTATGCATAGTTCAGGAGTTTTCCTGTGGAATGGTTCTATGCTTCTCTTTTTAAAATAGGTATTTATTGGGGATGGTGGTATCATAATTCAAGTTAAAACCTAAAAGAGTGAACTGGTCTGGGAAAGAATTTAGAGCCTGTATTTGAACAGCCCGGATTAGGCTTCACTGATATCTTAGTCACAACAACAGTGGAAAAGAATTCACCTCTGGGAAAAGACAAGCAGAAGATCAGGGTTTTCATTGATCAACCTGTGCATCTCAGTTGTAAAACCACACTGTTCCAAATGTCCCCATCATCTTCTTGGACTGCACTGACTGGCTCTAGGCCTTCCAACAGAATATAAGTTATCTGTGACTTGAGTCACTGGCCCCCTCTACATGTTACAGGTATTGCACAATTAACTAGTTAATTGCAGAATTACCTGGAGACCAGCTACACATGCAAAGCAGCTATCACACAATGAAAACTCCAATCAGCTATAAAGTTAGACCTCAAAAACGTGTACTAACTTTATAGCTGCTTGTTATTGAGCTTTAATTTGTATATGGAGCAGGGTCGTCTTTGAGGTTGGGAATCCTGTCAGCTGACAGGGCTCCCAGCTGCAGGGGTGCACCATGCCCACGTAAACCCCCCAAGCCCTAGGGATCCCCGAACCCATGATCCCCAGGGTTCAGGGGTTCCCCACACCTCTGAGCCCTGGGGATCGCAGGAGTCACAATCCCCAGGGATCAGAGGTACAGGAAACCCCTGGAACCTGGGGATTGCAGCTCCCATTATTCCCAGGGCTCCAGGGTGCAGGAAACCCCTGGGGCCACCATGATCCTCTGGCCCCAGGGGTTTCCCACACCCCCAGATCATAGGGATCACCCCTCTGGCAATCCTCCAGTGAATGAGGCACCCCTGCAGCTGGGAGTCCCTCAACTGGCTCCCCCTACACCTGCAATAAAATGCAATGAGATCTAATGTGTGATCCCACAGTTGTGACTCCTGCTGTGCATGTGTAGCATATCAGGAGAGGCAACTGTGTGAATTGTGCATTAAATCCCACTGCACCTTTAGCTTCACATGTAGAGTAAGGCACTATGAATAACACCCAGGCAGATTTTCTGCTTTCTGAAACTCTAAGTTACAGTGGTATTACAAAGTGGAACCGAGGCACATCAACTTTAGCAATGTTATCACAGACTATCTCAGAGTAAAAGATACGAAGTGAGGGTTTTGACAGTGAAGTAGAACACAGAGAGCATTTTCCTATTCCAGTGATTCTCACCCAACGTGCCAGGGTATGGTCCTTTGAAGGGTGCCCTGAGGTGTGAGGAGATAGGTGGTCAGCTAATCAGGTAAGTACAGGCTTAGGTTTGTCTCTGCCTGGATAATCTCCCCACTCCCACTGCCCTATACATCTGCAAGGAAGTAAGCACTAAAATATATATACAAATTAGTTTTTGAAATTGGGTGCCACTCAATTCACAAAAGTTATGGAAGGTGCCTCAAGTCCAATGAGATGTGCTTTGAGTTCAAAAAGGTTGAGAATCACTATTCTATTCCTATGTCTCTGATAACTCATGCATAGTGGGCTTGAGGTCAATAAATTTGCAGGTACATACAACTGGAGTAGAAGAGAATGAATCAGACCCATGTTATTTTATTACTTGGGAATTATTACATGATCTTCTCATTATAAAGAAGGGGTGGGCAAAATATCGTTCATGGGCTAGTTTTGGCCCACTGAGGGATTTTATCCGGCCTGTAGTGGGTACTTCAGCTAGTCCTACCACCCCTGGGCATGCGATGGGTTGGGGGCAGCACAGCTGCTAGACTCTGCTTCTTGGCAGCCTTAACAACAGTGACTCCTTCTGGCTGCCACTGCTAGTGTTGCTGCCACTGCTAGACCTGGCCCTGCTGCCCGGGCACCCCAGCCTGTTTGCTATGCACCCACCACTGCAGGTACCAGATGGAGCGGACAGGCAGGGTCTCTTCGGAGACTAGCTGGGACCCCCGCAGTCAAGGCATGCTTGGCTGGGTGGATGGGATAGTGCTGTGAGCAGGTAGGGAGCAGCCTCTGGGAGTGGGACAGGTGGGTGGGGGCCAGGGGCACTGCTGGGATCATGGGGTGGTGACAGTACAGGGCCAGGACCTGGGGCAGAGCTGCAATCTGCTCCCCACATGCCCCTGCTGGATAGGACCAATGGTTCCCCCTGCTCCCCGCCATCCCTGCAGTGGGCTGGGTTAGCACCCCCTCCCCCAACCTAAAACAGCTCACCTTCCAGCCAAAATAATTGCGCACCCCTGTTATAGATGGTGTCATAATGTGCAACACAAAGGATGACGTTGGCTGGTCAATACTGGCATTATAAAGGGCAATGCTGACTTCGTATCAGCACAGGAAAATCTTGCCGTCCTTACCCTGTCCATCCCTCCCATCTCATCATTCAAAATCCTAGTGACTTGTTTTGCCTGAGTGAAGGCAAAACAGAGTGAAAGGCAAGTGAAGATTTTATGATTTGGCCTCTAAGTTTTTACATTTTAAAGTACAGTAATATCCACAGGAAAGAATATATTGAAACACATGATGGCACATATGCAAATGCTGAAAACTTGTTAAATTCACACCCTTGTGGCTTTTCTTTGTATTTTAAAGGATTCTTTCAACCTTTGCTGTCTTTATCAGTTATGAAATGTTCATGGCTTTATTTAATACTTTGTAGTCTAGTGGGAAGGAAATTTTTCTTTCATTTTCATTTTATGAATGCACTGATAAGTTATTGTACCTGTTATGGGAGGTTACATAGAAAAATCTTGGCATCTCCATTCTTCAAAATACTTATTGAAATTTCAAATTAGGCTCCATTGTGATGGTAAAATAAATACAATTTTGTTTATTATTTCCTTACCTGTCTCGACTTCTACGAGAAGGGAAAGCAGCATTACAGCCCTCAACTGTGCAAATATGCATTTCTTTCAGATGTACATTTTTAAAATGCATTTTTACACTGTAAGGGTTTTTAAATGTCTTCTTACAGATGTCACAATGAAAGCGGCTTTCTTCCTTCTGAATCCCTATTTCATGTTGACTGACATGATCCATATCTTTATAGTCTTCAAAACAAGGAAGGGCAGCACCCCCATGGGACAACGTGCTGAAAAAGCCCCCCATCAGCAAATGGTGTTGCAACTCAGGGTAGTTGTTTTTAGAAATCCTGGGCTTTGACTGCTCTTTAAAAGAGACAGGGGGTTCAGTCACTGTTTTTTTAACATCACTGTAGTGTTGGTTTGGATCTTCACACACAATTTCATGGGAAACTATTTTTAATGCTTGGTTTTCTTCTGGCTTAACCTCTCTCTCAAAGTGATGCATTTCATTTTCAGAGGTTTCCTTGATGTATTTGTTATTTGGCTCAATGACAGATTCAAAATATTTTGGGCCCTCTACCCCAGAGAGAGATTTCCATGAATTACCTGAATGAGGGTGCTTTTCCATGCGTTTGCTCACCCGCTTGTCTATCCTATGCTCACAGGCCTCCAGCTCTCCATCACTTGCCACCTGTAGATGCATATCATCTTCAGAGCTGGCAATGTCACTGTTTTCATTAGCTGTCTCAACAGTTTCTTTCTCTATTTTGATAGGCATACTTGATTTACGGGATTTCTTCTTGGGTAGTGCATCGAATGGCAGTTCATTAGAAACAAGTTGCTCAGGTATTGATGAAGAAACAAGAGGTAAAGAAGGAAGAGTACCTGGTGTATTAGCAAGTTCAGCTGGGGTGACGGGACTGCGATAAAAAGGAAGAACTGGCTGTACTGTCTTTAAGTTTGGAAAGAGAACACCATTCTGCCCAATGCTGGGAAAACTGGATTGCACCTTTGAATCTGTACAAGAGCTGGCATAACTAGTAATTGGTCGGCTTTCTGGGGTTAAAATGGAAAAGTCTGTCCTTTTACTATCTCCTGGTCCAGCAATGGTCAGTCCATTTCTCAGATCTTTATCTCTGTTATTTCTGTTCATTGGCATATGGAGTCTTGGATTGGGGTTTGCGCTATGACGATTTCGACTACGCAAAGAGCTAAACACCATATTGCAGCCTTCAATTGTGCATTTATGCTTGATCTTCAGATGAACAGCATTATAGTGTATCTTCAGTGTTCCTTTGTCATAAAATGTTTTTTCACATGCAGTACAGAAGACACGTCCTTTCCTTGGGCCAATGGCATTTTTTTCAGATTTTATTTTATTTTCTGGGGATAACGGTGTCATGTCAAGCTTTGTTACTGTGTTATAGGAGCTAGAATCACTTAGAGGAGCATCCTCTTCTGTTTTAAGAGTGACATCTGGGCTGTTGGTGCCCTTCTCATTTTCAGCTTCAAATGGAGCAGAACCGGAACTTAAGAAGCTGCTTTCAGAAAATGGTATTTGAGGATCTTGTTTAGTTTCCTTGCTGCGGTCTTGACCTTGCTCAATCAAATGTCTTTCTGGCGGTGAACCTATCAAAGGTGGAGGCACTGGACTGAAAAACTGAAAGGGTAACATGAAAGCCATATTATTTACAATGTTCTCAAAGGGATGAATATTGGTGGGACTCATTTTGTCCAAGGAAGCAGAAAGATTAGGATTTCTTGGATTGCAACTTTCTATAAATGCTCTAATATCCAAATTAGTCGTAGGGGTTGGTACTATAATTGACTGCCCTTCTTTCTCTTGAATGGCCATTAACTCTACAATGGATTTTGTTTCTCCAAAACGAAGAAACTGCTGCAAAGTAGCCAGTTCTTCTTCACTGGTCATTATGCTCCAGTGATCTAGCACTTTTCCTGAAGCATCCTAAAAGAGAACACATTTAAAAGAATAATACATTAATTTAAACAGATTATAGAGTCTTTTCTCAGAGCTAAGAAATTCATCTCTAACGAGTCTATAAAATTACTCTACTTAAAGATAGTGTGATGGCAATTTTATGATATTTTCTTTCAGATTTCAACACACTGGTGATATTATTTCTTTCTGAACTTGTAATGCTACTTTCTAATAAACTACTTTTTATTTTTTTTCCACAAAAATTAAGACACATGTCATTTGAGCAGTTAGCAACGTGTAAGTACAAATAGCAGAGATGGAGCAATCAGACCAAAATTTAGCCCCTCATTTAAGTCAAGTATTCTTTCATTGCAAGTTTAATAATCTTCCAAGCAACTAAGATCAGAGAACAAATGAACCTGTATTGATCTATTGCCAGTGTTCACAGAGCACAGCTGTAATTACACTAGAGTGTTGGAGTTCTTTCAAACTCTAGCTATGCCTAACTTTTCCCAATAACTATAATAAATATTTTATCACAGAACATGTATTTGATGGCCTACTGAGATTTTTCACAGTGCATGTAAGAGTTTCTAAGATGATGAAGAATGTAACATCATAAATTTTTCATGTGGTAGAGGTTCAAGGTAATTGATTCCATATTTTTAATCCTAACACTAAAAAGCAAGATTATCAAGACCATTAAATATTGATTTGTGTCATAATGTAAGATCATAATGTTACTTTACATAAAAGGTAATTTCCAGACAGTAGGAAGGACTAGCATCTATGTAAGCACGTAGGGGCAAATTCACCCTTGGTGTAGCTCCAGTTAAATCTGGAGAGTTACATCAGAGGTGAATGTAGTCTGTGGTGTTTAAATGTCGACAAGTTGATTTGTAAATGTATTTATCCTACTGTACAAAATAAAACCTACTTGTTAAACAACACTTTCAGCAAATTCTGAAACTTTTGCTTAGATGGGTTCCTATTAACTTCTTTATCATGGTTGACTTCAGTTAGATATTTGTGTGATGGATTTGAGTATAAAATAACAACCAAGTAAGGACACCCCCCCCCCATACACACACATGACCTGACCTTGCAATTACCACATTAAACTTGTACAAGTCTGCTATTGACTTTAGACCATATTATGGCATCAACTTTTCAAACAGAATACCCTTCTCAATTCAGTTAGAAATACGCGGCACAATATGGTCCATCGATACCAAGATTAAGTTACCAAACATTTAAAAAGATTAATTTTGTTCATCTTTCCTCCCTTTTTAAATATTGACTTAGCTTTCAGTACAATACCTGGAGTACATATCCACGTATATAATCCTGAAGTGTCCAGTCCAGTGCATGGAGAATCTGTATCACCTCTTCTTGCTTCAGGACACTGAAAAGCCGATCTAACAGAATTTTTAGGCGCACAGGAACAGCTTGGGTTCCATACAGCATAAGGCTACTGATATCAAAGACCACGTTGGATTGGACTATCTCTACCTGGGTAGTTGGGTAGAGGTTGGGGATCCTTAATTTGCTGAGGGCTGAAAACCAAAAGTGGAGAAAGCATTAGTGGCAAGGATCACACAAAATGGGGTGTGAAGTATATTGACAAGTAGGAACTTAGATATCAGGCTGAGGAGGACTATATGAGAACCTAAACAGAGTTACAAAAACAGTATTACCATGTGCTACCCATCCATGTCGGCACTGGTCACATTGTCTCTGGTTTATTTTTCCAGGTTTGAAGCACTGACAATTACAGTTCACCAGGGTGCATCGGATAGCCTGCAAATTAAGAAACAGGTTTATAGATAGCAATGAAGTAATATTTTGAAAGTGCACATTGTACATAAATAATTTAATAAAGGCTATAAAATACATATAGATAATGGATATAGATGGCACATATATATATATATATATATATAGTCAGCTAGACAGTCCATTCATAACCCAACCTGTACAAGTCAACAGGGTGGCCTCTATCATACGAACCTCTGTCACCTTCTAAAGCAGCAGAATATTATGGGCAGCAAAATATTCAGTAACACTTTTGTGGCTGGTTTCTGGCTGGCTGATTAGTGGCAACAGTGCTGCTAATGTTGCTCCTAGAAGCATATCAAATAAATAGCTCAGATGCATGCTTAAAATAAATTGTTCTTATGCAGTAGAAAATTATTTTCAGTTATGTTCATATTCATCTTGTCAGCCAGCTACAATATTTTCCAGCAGAGTTTGCAAAGAGAAACAAGTGCAGATAGATAAAAGTTCTAGTCCTTGAAGTTTGGAATAAGTTAAAGACATTCAGTGCCATCTATTGAATCTTACAAGCAGTGTTTTAGCTCTTCAGAGTATCATTAAATTCTATGGGTAAAAATAATCCTTGGAAGGGATTATTTGGTAGCATCCGCATGGGGGAAGTGAAAAGAGCGTGGGGCGGGTGGGAGGTGTACTTTACCAGAAGCATAGTCTACCAACACTTCTTTCTCCAGAGGAGCATTAAAACTGAAAATAAGAACTACAAATCCTCATTGCTACAGTAGTTAGGTTTTGTAACAGACATGTCAGCAGGTTAGAGATGAAAGAGGAAGTGCAGACAGATTAGCAACCTGTTGCATAGTTTAACATACACCACTTTGCTTTCACTGAGGTCATCTATAATGCAAATCCAAATTAGCATTCAGTTGCTCATAATCAACAGGGCAATGCAAATGTATTTCCAGGAATATATACTTTCTTCTGCACAGACCCATCTTCTCCAGGAAGCAAAACAGACAACTTGGAGGTCCTAGTTAAATCTCCACAGAGACTGTTACGGCGCATGGCATTTGTATGACTGAGTACTTCTTAGATCTGTTATATTCAACATACTAAGTGCAGCATGAATAATACTTGCACATAAATGGAATGTTAAGGATGAGAATGTGAAGGAATGAACGAACAGGAAATCTCTGCTGTCATATAAAATACTTTATAGCTGCTTGACTGAATCTGAAAATAACTGCCTCACTCTCTTTAAAACACCCTATATAATAATATAACACAATTGTGTTAAAACAATGAAGTGATGTTATCAGACTATGTCACCCCAATGTGTTCAAAATACATAATTCAGAGCTGAAGCCAAAAAAAAAAAAAGGGAATTTTCTACAGCTTTCATTAAGTATGTTCTAAATCAGAAAACAGAACAGGCTTCTCTCCAAACTAGAAAAATAACAATCGTACCTACAAAGGGTTATAGAAATATATTGTTGTTCCCTGTCTCACGCTTCAGTTCAGGTCTTTCTGTATGTGTACACATAATACCATGAAGATGCTTTCCCTGTTGTACTTCTCATCGAACTGGAATCCCATGGGATTCCATACCTGCCAAATTCACATGGATGGACAATAATTTTGAAACAATTTCAGCTCCACAGTTAAAATCCTTTTGGAATTTCTTTGTTTTACTTACAGAGCGTTCTTTTTTCTTCTTCGGGGGGGGGGGGGGGGGGATTTTTT
>NW_005842430.1:153494-171405 GCF_000455745.1 Alligator sinensis
GGAATTTTGTACCCCTCTAAGGCAGTATTAAAAAGAGGAAGAAGAAACTAAAAGTTTTCCTTAGAATACTGAAAGTCAAGTAATATGTAATTCTGTAGCTGACTTGCCTAAACATTTCCCATTTTCCTTCCATTCTTTATATGCCCCACGCCTGACAAAATGCACAAAGTGAATGTCAACCCCTTTTTGGGACTCCTGTTTCATACCTGCCATTGTTCTTTTTTGAATCCAAATCCTGGAAACATTGTTACTTACATGCAAATATTTCTGTAAGACTGGCACCCACTACTTTTTCCTTATCCATACTGAGCTTGTGGTAGCCATCCTCCAACTAGGCAAAGCTCCCTTCTAGCCCATTATGTGCCATGCTGCCATGCCTTCAATTTTTAGGAAGAGCTGGGAACTTCAGTACTCATTTTGAATATTTAAGAATATTCACAAAGCATACACCTCAAAGTATACTATATGAGATGAGGCACTTTCATTGAGCTTTTACCACATGCATTTTGTCAGTCATGGACTTCAACTAGATTTTTCTCAAAGCACAGGAATGTTTAGAATCCTACTCATTATGTGGTTGAACTTGGAATGTTAAATTTCAATTTTTGGTTTATCTCCAGTATTTATCCTGAAATATGACAGGATACAAGTCCACATAGAAATGTCTAGGCTCTGGTGACTCAAGGCTGAGATTCATTTTCACTTGAAGGACTGGAACAAGTGGCAACAGGGCCTTTCGACTAAATGGATCATTTTTTGCTTAATCTTTTAAAAAGAGTCCATTGCAAAATACTAAATTCTTTACAGGGAGCTCAAAGCTTTTTATCAAGTCATAAAGGACATATCAGCACATGAGCAATGCAAAGTGCTTCACTTTAATGTAGCACATATTTTAGCTTAGATGCTGAAATCCTTTAATAGAGCTGCAGCGCCATACATTTCTTTTATGTAAGTTAAAACATTTGTTATGCTGGATTGATGATTCTTTTACATCACAAGATGTCAAGCTTTAACTGTAGTTTAATTCTTCTGCCTCAGTGCACACATAATGTGGTGTAACTGGCATAGATTGAACTCTCCTCTGTTAGGTTATTCTGTTACGCTCAAGAGCAGAATTCCATGAACATCTCCTTTGCAGCCCCTTTGGTCAGAAAGAAAGACATTCTCTTGCTGCGATGAAGAACAGAGATGAACAATAATACTGCTACAGCTTATAGTAAATTAATTGAGGGTAAGTCACAAGTTTTTGCAGCTTTTCCGTGTTGCATTCTATACACCAATGCAAAACTATTTTCTCTTTTCTATGTCATTAGATGAGACAGTCCGCCTCTGCGGAATTCTGCACATAGATTTGTATAACTCTCTTTTGAATGGTACATGCATACATCTGGTCTGTTTGCCCTGTTGTCTATATTGTGTACATATAAAAAGTTTCTTCAGTGAAACAAAAATTGGAAAACAATCTGGACATTGCCTTTCACTTGCATGTAAGTGTTATCAGATACGGAAAAAGCGTTACATCCTCTCCAACTATCATATGTAAAAATAATAATTAAACAACTCCAACTATTTCTCCTTCTTGTAGTCATACCTAGACATGGTTATAAAGTTGTTCATGCCCTGGTAATTTATAAAACTTATCCTCTCAAATCACATTTTATTAAACCCAAAGATTTTTTTTTTTTAAAGTAATTAAAAAAATTAAAGTATACTCAAATAATATAGCCTGAAGCTCATTTTTAAAAATACCTTTAAGCATAAAGGTTTTTCTCCATTTTGCTTGATATTCACCATGAGTTTTTCAACAAAGAAGAAACAGACTATGGTCTCAATCTACCAAATGAAGCAATAACCTTGGAGTGCCCATGGAGCCCTGTTTACAGGATCTGGGCCTAGCTGATAATATAGAGCCAAGGAATCAATAGAAAGACTTGCATTTATTTCATTGGATTTTGGATCAGGCCATGCATCCTGTCAAATACACAAGTTAAAGAAATAAACCTAACAAAAGAACTCAAATATAATGCCATAGGGTATGTGTAGATGAAATGGTGGCCCTAAATTGAAGCGGTGGATTTAAAAAAAACACTGCTTCAATTTAGGGCTGATTAAACCCCCGTGTTGTGCACACACCCTGCACTTACCTGCCTCTCCGGTGGTGGGGAGGGGAGGGCAAGCTGCCAGCGGACAGAGTGGTTCCTGGGCTGCGGGGGGCTGGTGCTTCTCTCTGTGGCAGCCCTTCCTCCCTCCCCCCCCCAGGTGGCACCCACCCGCAGGCACCCGTCTCAGGCGGTCCCGGGGGGCACCGCAGCCACAGAGGGAAGCACCGGGCCCCCGCACAGCTCAGGCAGGCAGGCAGGCTCCGGGGTGAAGATCAGGCTCGCTGTTTTTCTTGGGCAGAGCCTGCCCTCCTGGGCTGCTGCCAGGCTGCCTGCAGGGCTTCCTGCAGAGCCGTGGAGCTGTATGGAGCCCAGTGCTTTGCTCTGCAGCTGTAGGGGCAGCAAACAAACTCCTCGAAGGAGTTTTAGTTTGCTGTGCCCCAAGTCATTTAAGGCACATTACACCGCCAAATTTACTATAGCGGCTGGAATTAATGTGCAATATGCCGCTGAGGCGTGCAAACACTGACACCATTAAAGCGGTACAAAAGCATCTAGCCCACTTTAAAGTGTTGTGCACACACGCCCCTCATGTCGTCTACACATGGCCATAGATGTCTTTCAGTGACAGTCAGCTTTAGCGTTCTTTCTAAACATACAAAAAGGTACAGCATTTTCAGAAAGATGTGATTTCCTTTTAATTTTAAATTTAAAAAATATTAAACGTTAGGAAGCTTTCCTGATATATTTGAAAAGAACCAGGTCTGACTTTCTTCTCTGTTCTTTTAACTACCTCAATACATTGCTTGTGGATTCAAACCTATTCTAACCTCCCCTACATAGCTTTCTGTCAGTCTCTTAATACCTACATGGAAGGACAATAGATTACAGGCTTAATTAGATGTTAACATGACCCAATTGAGATTCACAGTCTTAAAGGTTTCATATATTCGTTGACCTAATAAAGGTATTTTTGGGAAGCAGAACTTAGGTTACTTCCAAATTAACTAATGTTGAGAAGAGTTAATAACCAAAGCAATTTAGCAAACATCCAGGAAAATAACACACACAATTCTTTTGTGAAGAAACTGAGGTAATTACAGTGCCTTACAACAATTTTGATATCAAGTCTACTAATGTGCTGTGTTATCCACCAACCAGAATGTACATAACATTTCTTTCTGCAGAACAAAGGAATAACTTTCCACATTTAATACATATAAAACTTCAAAATCCTAATTAAAGGATTGGAAGTGCAGATGGAAATTAAAACAGAAATTTTCTTAAGTATAATCCTTTCACTCAGATCTTTAGTATTTTGTTCCATTTTCAAGAAACATAAAGCAGATGTGAAAATCTTTTGGGCTCATCAAGAATATTATGAGCGATTTCCAGTCACTTTTTTCCTCCTAAACTGGTCTTTTCTAGAACCACTATCACCAACCTGGATGCTTTTTAAACTAGTTTTGAAGATTATCTTATTGTATTTACCCAAACCCAACACAGCTTTGAATTTAAGACAACCCTGTAATAATTAGATTCTAGACAGAAAATGTATACATTTATTCCAATTTTCCACATATAAAATCTAATTATTGGAGGATCAACTTAAAAATTCATCCCCCTCCACTGCTGCTGTGGGGCAAGCAGCAGCAGAGGGGCAGGCAGTAGGGGGACAGGAGGTGGGGGAGTCACGTGGCCTGACTCTTGCCCCTTGCTGCCTGCCCTCCCAAGTCCCTGTACACTCCAGCCTCTGCTTCCTGTGTGGTGCCTACACCCCACTGCACCTGTCCCCTCAGCACTCGAGCCCCCTTCTCACCTGCCCTCTGCACTTGCCTCTCTGGTTCCTGATCCCCTTGCTGCCTGCCTCCTCTGCCCTCTCCCCACTACCTGTCCCCCACCATTAATGCCTCATCCCTGTTTCCTCCCTGCCTGGTCTCTCCCTGCTTCCTCCCCCCTTGCTTCTGCCTCTGTCCCACCCACCAGGCTTGTCCCCCTGCTGCCACCCACCCACGGTGGCTTCGACTCCATTCTGGCCTGGGGCATGGAGCACATGGTTACTTCACTTCTTCCCACCCCCGACCAGGCAGCAGTGATTGTGGTGTGACCATGTGCTCTATGCCAGAGTGGGGCTGAAGATGTATCTGTGGAGGGTAAGTGGTAGCTGGTGAGGGAAGAGGAGGGCTGGGTACAAGGGGCAGAGGTGGCAGCAGGAAGTGGGATAAGTGGTGGTGAACAGGGATAGGTGTGGGGGCAGACAGCTGCTGTGGCTCTGACTCCGATCCTGAGTTGAGACTGGAATGTGAGCTGCAGCAGTTGCTTGTACCCTTCCCTGGCTTGCATCAAATCCAAGATCAGTTGCTTCCCCTTCATGTTAAATGGGGGGGGGGCCTTGTCTTGGATTTGAGTATATATGATAATTACAATGGCTGAATTGAGACAAAGATCTGACCCACATGGTTTTAATAAGAATGTTTCTCTATTATAAGAGAGCTATATAGATTAACGTTTACATGGAAACTAGCTAAAAAAACCCTACCAAATGACTAACCACTGAAAGGTACAGACCATGTCCAAATATCTTTTGCCTAAATACCATAACTTTTGACCTTTGTCACTTTAGATATTGATGGAATTTTACTTATGCTTTATGAGGTTATGTTGAAAATGCATTTTCATTTTAGTTTTCAGCCTCTGTAACTAAAGAAAGGCACAGGATAATAAAATAAGTTCACTCTAGTACTCATTATATACCCAAGATTTGTTTCACTGTGTAAGCTCCGGCTATCTGTGTGTTCCTGGTAACTGTTTGTGGCCAATACATTCACTATACAACACAACTGGGTTTAAACAAGATCACAAAGAATAAAAGAAATAAAACAGCCTTCATGCATATGTGTATGTAGATATAGAGAGGAACCTTTTCATCTGTAGCAAGTCTTATCCCACAGTCAGTTTTAAAGTTTTAAAGAAATCTAGTTTATAAAAGGTCCAGATTTGGAAAACAAAGTTATTATATATGTGCAAAAACTAGCAGGGCTGTATGACAAATCTTCAGCTCCACCAGGGACACAGAAGCTAGTATAGGTTTACAGGAATATAGCTAAGGGGCCTCTCACTCTTTCATACAGTTCAGCCTGTGTAGTGCACAGGTCAAGACCCAGGCTTGCTCATCTTATCAGAAAGCTGTGGAAACCAGAGATTCCTGCTTGATACAAAGCTAACCCTGCTTTCATATTGCTTTATGCCTGCTACCAATGCATTGGGGCCCCAGAACATCTCTCTTTCTGGTCACCGTTTTTTCCACCAAAATTGCAGACACAGTGGGCATGTCTACACGTGCACATTTACTGCACAGTAACTGAAATTGCTGTGCAGTACACAAGCTGTGCGTGTCTACACGTGCATGCCTGTACTGTACTGTAAATACGATGACTTATGCCAGCTTGAGCATAAATTTGATATCTGCAATCATACATACCGTCATCATTAGTTACTGTGCAGTAACACATGTGTAGACACCTTACTGTGCAGTAACTTACTGCACAGTAAATTTAAGTCGGCATATATGCATGTGTAGACATGCCTAGTAGTTACTAGTTCCAATTCAGCTTTAAATGTGGCTTTGTGTGAGGGTGTGGGGGGGCTTACGGGAGGTTGGCATAATAGAACACAATTTGGAAGAAGATTTCAGTATGAGAAAAGTGACTGCTGTCTGTGCCATCTATAGGGGGATTTCCATTCAGTGGCCCTATGCATCTCCTACCATCCCCACGAAAAAAATCCCATCCATGTTACTGTAATCCTCTGATGAGTTGAGTTCAAATGAAGTATAGGAAATGCACATGCTCCCTAGAGGAGACCTGAAACCTTTCTTCTGCACAGTAGAACCTTAGTGCATTGTGCCAGCAATCTCTTTAACTAGGGAGGAGGGGAAGGCTTTACAACAGAGGCAACGGCAGGCCATTAGGTGAAACATGTTTTTGGCTCTTCCTAAAGTTAGAAGTTGAAGGATCACATGCCTCCATATTAGAGAGTGGGTAATAATTTTATCACCTCTTACAAGGATCCATGGAGAGTAAGCACGCTCTTTTTAGTATGTAAAAGTGAGGTGAAAAGTTGGATGTGTGCTTGGTTAGTAAGAAATATTTTCCTGCTTACACCTTGTAAAACATTTACAACTTTAAGGAATGGTAGAGTAAGCTTTTAAAGAAACACTGAAGCACTAAATCAAAGCCCTCATTCCAAATTCAATCTGCATATGTGTCTATCACTGCAGCAGGCAATACTGAATGGGGATCCCAGACCAAACCAGATTCTCCTAACTAATCTGGTCCCTCCCACACCCATGTTACTGATAACAAATGAGCATCTTACAGTTGAAATGTCTGAGAAATCTCCTATTCCCCTCTTCACTTTTTAAGTTTATTTACTTGCATTTCACTCCCTTTGGACAATCACTGACATTAGAGACCGGAAGAAACCTATTATGTTATCTAACCCATCTCTGTTTAAGATGCAGTCCTGCAGCAATGGCATTTCTAAAGCTTTGTTTAGTTCAGATATAAAATGTGCCACGCAGTGGGGCTTCCTCCACTTCCTATGGGAGTTTACTGCCCAGACTAGAATCACTGTCAGAGTCTGTTTACAAATTCTCAATTTACATTTTCTATCTTAATTTCACCAGACTGTAGTCCTAGTTAGTTCATTACATTAATAATATCTATACTTCCCGGATGCTCACTATTTATAAGAATCTGTCCTGTCTACTTGTGTTCAAGCTATACACAACTACCTACTGTAATCTTCCTTACCTCTCCCCTACTTATACCCCACCTTTTAGTTTTTGTTGCTCTGCTGAGCTCCTTGCAGTTTGTCATAACTGACCCCAGTATTTCAAGTATCCTCACAAAAAGCTTTCACTTCCCTAATTACAGGATATTTTTACATATGGCGCACAAAACTGCATCTGCTGAAGTGAACTTGGGCCTGTACTCTCTGTGGCTGGCTATACATGTGCTCATTGGTGTTCTAATTAGAACACTGCAGTGTGGCCACAGCGTCACGTGTTTTAAGTCCCCGTATATTTTCAAATGGCTATGGGGTGGTTTAACTAAACCTTGGTGAATGAGGTTTAAAGGATCCTGTGGCCATTTTTAAATGCACAGGGACTTAATACACATGATGGCAAGGTGTTTTATTTATAGTGGTGGCCTGGGAACTGCTCTAATTAAACTCTCCCCTCCCCCGACCCCCAAGCATGGGTATAAGCAGCCATAGCCTGTCTTACTTAATCTATAAGGTGTATATCAACCCTCCCTTCTGCCTGACTTCAGACACAGCTAACTACCTCTCCCTGTACAAAGCTGCACCAGTCTTTTGGTTGCCATATCAGCTGGCAGACTCTATCCCAAACTATTCATCAGGAATCTTCTATATAGATTAATTCCTATTTGTAAACAATGCCACTGTAAATGTGGTATGTTCATGTAAAATGTTTCAGCTGACTGTAATTACTCTGCAAGCACTGTTTGTGAAACAGGCCTTTGAAGGAGGCCAGAACAAGGTCCACACCCCTGGAAGGATATATATGTCTCATGATGATCCTCTACGCAGGAGTGAATTCTACCCCACGTGGTAGTCCATGGGTTCTTTGAGCAGATATTTACTCACTCTATGTACTGACTATTTTTGATATATGTGGTGTAGGACTGGTCACTGAAGCCACTTAGTATTCTTTTTGGCTAATATTAGATGACTGAAACCTTTCTGTACAAGAAATAGAAGAGATTAAGGCAGCAGAAGGAATGGTTCCATCACAAACTTTTGTAAAGTCAGATATCTGAATGCTGAATTATGCTCTGAGTACCTGTCATCTTCCACTAACATTCATGCAAACAAACAAAAATCATTTGGTAATTAAAGAACTTTTGTCTTAATTTTCTAAAAACACCTGCACTAAAAATGTTTTTTTTAATGAATTTTCCACATTTCATTGCACTATTTGCTCAGCACTGCTATGATTCCTCAGTCTCTCTCAGTTCAGCTTTTCAGGTTATTCCATCCAAATAATATAAATGTTTCTAACTACCTCCCACCTCCCCTCCCCGCTCATCATTTTCTTTATTTTTTGCAAAGCTGAATCTCTCTGTTATTTTCTTTTAGTACATGATCCGAATAGGACTAGGCTACTGTTTATTATTTCACGGGTCTCAAAATACCTCCGAATTACGTTATAAAATGCAAACACCATTAATATGCTATTTCTTCCCTCTTCTCAATTATTAACGAAACTGTCAGATTAGGTCCTCATGTAATTTGGTGTAAAACAGTATAAGTTACTAAAGTCACCGTGCTATAGTAATTTACATTTACTGAGAATCTGTCCTATTGAGTCCTAATTTAAATAGATCTCTGTTGTTTTTCTCTGGACACTTACTCCAACTCAATATTCTATTCTTTTTAACAGCCATTTGTTTAGGCTTCTTCGCTGGGATATTTAGAGTGATGGAGGAAACAGCTTCCCATCTGTTGCAGGGACCCCTAATCCCTGCTACTTTAAAGGTAGAGAGCCAGCACCAAAGGGCTGTAGTTAGGTAGGCAGCTGGGTAAAGGCCTGCTGCAACACAATATGCAGCCAGGGGAACCCACAAAGGGGAGAGAGCGATGGCGGCTGCAGCCTTTTAGCTAAACTGCAGCACCTAGGAGCAGGTTGAGCATGGGACCTGAAGGGGTATAGGGTCCCAGCCTACTAGAAACCTGGCTCCTAAACCACAGAGCTCAGTCTGGCCCTAGCACCCCACTGCAAGCAGAATTCCTGACAAGCTGCTACAGGCCCAGGGAGCTACAGGTGGCTAGGGACCCCAGGAGACCCAGAAAGAGTTTATCTATAGCTGGCAGAGCACTGAAGGACCGGGTGTGTCTATTTAGGGTGGTATGAAGGCCACAGGTCAGGGTGCCTAGAAAGCACCCTGCAGCAGGAAAGACTAAGGCCCAAATACAGCCCATCCAGGGCCTAGGAGGCTACATGGGGGCTAAAGCCAAACCACTGAGACGGGGAGCAGCCTTGCCCTGGGTCAGGGACACCGAAGAGGGAGGGGAAGTAGGGTCAGATACTCAAACCTGACCTCTTTGCAAAACACCTAGAATTTCAGGGTGCAAATATCAATGAAGATACAGTTTAGATCATTTGAATGTGCACAAGCCAAATTTTATGGCAGTTTACAGTCCCACGCTATCACATCACCTTTTGGTGGATTGAGCAAGGTGTAGTAAGTGCAGAGTTTTGCCCCACTCATCTCATTTGTGGGTGCATCTAGACACTTAGGTACTGAAATGCTTAAACCGTTCTTCCAAATTGCATGTACCCAAAAAACTGAGGATGCAAAGAAGGCCCAGCTGAAGCTTGAGTTAGTACCGTCTATATTTTCAAAATGTGGGCCTTGTGCTAAAGAGCCCGCTCAGTCAAAACACCCACGTGTGTTGGTTTCAGACGGAGGTTTGCCTGAGTTAGGAATTGCAGGCCTCTAGTTCATCCGCAGTCCCTTTGATAAAAGGTTTTAGGACTGAAAAAAACAAAGCCCAGGTCAAGTGATTATATCAAAGGCTTTCAAAACTGAAACACTAGCAATTGCTCTTGCTTAACAGGAAAGTTCACAGCTGAGGGATAGGTGTCCAGGAACAAGAGGTTGAGAGAGTGCAACTGTGTAAGCAGAAGCAGGGAGTATCTGAACAAGGTAACAACATACCAGAAGACCAGACTCAAGTGATAACGTAACTTGTGGGATGAAAACCACTCCTCATGCAAGTCATTTACCTTATAGGGCCCCTCGGGGCAACTGCTGTTAATGGCCGCTGTCAAACTAATTATAAAGGCAAAAGAAAACACACATACAACTGGTATTTTTTAAACAAAACACCTTGGACAGTAAACCTTATTTTTCTGTTAGACAACACGTTTGTAGATGCATTATCTTACATTATAATTAATGTCACAAATTTATAAACAACAGGTGTTCATTGAAAGAGAGTTGTTTGCTCAAATCAGGAAACATTCATATCCTCAATTTTTTGCATTCTTTTTTAGCATTAGACTTTTTTTTGCATACTTTTTTAGCATTAATTAGCATAAGACAGAGAAAAAAGAATTAGGGGATGGAAAACAGTCACACTGTCATTGTCTCATGGATGTTATGTAAACTGGAGTCTATAGACAAACTGAAATTATTTTCTCATGTGCTAAATCAGTAACAATGTTATCACGTGCATTTCATAACCGCCTTTCCTAGTAGAACCTACAAATGATAATACCCCACAAAATTTAAGGGATCGTCCAATACCTATTGCATGAAGTAAAAGTAGTTTCCTTTGAAGTAACCCTGTAAGGGAACGCATTTCTGTTAACGTAAGAAAATTTCCAGCTGTATATTCCATAATGCATCATAGATCATTACATAGTCATAAGATATAGCAACTGTTAAAAATAAATAAATAGAAGTTTCTGGGGTAGGAACAGGTCATTGGATTTGAACTTTATGAAAGTTATTAAGAAAAACTACAAATGGTTTCTTATTTAATATTTACATGTAGTATATTTTATCCCTCCTTGTACATACAATTGAACACATTTACACTTCAGACCTACCTGGGAACTAGTTACTTAAAAAAATAAATGTTTTCCCCTTAGTCTATGTTAATGTAAATTTATAAACCTTGCCATACACATACTCCTTATATTTTAAGTGCACACTTAACTGTTTGTCAGAGTGTTTAACAGCATCATATGTGTAGTATGAGTGAGTTAAATTGGCAAAGGCAATCCTTACTTTTACCGTTCTACACTTTTTCTGTTTAAGTCCAAAACCGTAACGTTGTGTCAACCTTTTCTTACATTTAATTTTCTCCCTTTTTTTAAATGTGGAAAGGGAAAAAAATGAAACAAAATACTTGTGAACTGGAATAGTTGGTTGCACAATTTTGTTTTATGCAATTTCATAAATTTTAAATTTAGGCATATGTATAGGCTTAAACAGAAGATGCTATCTATAGGGCTATGAAGTTACACAATATTTTACGCAATTTTATTACACTACAGGCAATTACACAACAAAACTTAATACATTTTTTTACAGGAATGAGTGAAGCCATTTTTAAACTCATGTCTTATTCTGTTACCCGTTTTCAAAAGCATGCAGTCACTAATCCTTAGTGAAGACTAGTCAAGTGCAAAATCTTGAAATGTCAAAATCTGGACATTTAAAAAAAATGTCTTACAGTGATTTTAATAAATCTAAAATGGGGATAAAGATAACCTTCTCTTGCCATTAAATCACCCATGGGCTGAGCCTGAGGATGGCATATTTCAGTCTACAATTTTTTTTGAGTAACTATAAGCAATTAAAAACAGAGCAGACAGTAGTGACAGCCTTAACTATAGTATTTACTAGGGCAAAAACCAGTAACTGCAAAGAGGGAATGTAAGACCAGTTAGAAAGAGGACTTCAGCCCGGAGCAGGATAAGGCCTGCACAGTCAGTCCTATATTCCTTTCTCACTGGATTCTGAGTTTTTTACTAAAGCAAGGATTTCAAGATTTTTGCCTGAATTTCATTTTGATACTTCATGGCAATACATAACACACCACGAAAAAAAATATTGCTTAAAAAAAGGTACATGGTAGGAACCATGGTTTAAAACAAAAGGACCCAAATTCTGTTGATCTAAACTCTTAATGTTAATTAGATGATAGCATTAGTACTTTATTGCTAAAAGCATAAACTAAGTCTAGGGATTACAGTATCAGAAATGAAAGGATACACTCGCTGTTCTATGAAGAGATAGTGTATATTGCTGTTGAAAGTCACTGAGAATACAAAATATTTCCCCCAAGTCATTTGGTACCGAAAGGCCCAGTTCACTTTCACTAGGGTAGGCAGGTTTTTACGTCAAATGCAGTGAGTGCAGGATGCGGCCCAAGATTTGGATTAAATTTGTCTATTATTGTAAAGGTTCACAGTGAGTATCTATGTGTTTGCATTTGTCATTCCTATTAAAGTTGTCAGGATTCTACAGTTTAAAGAATTTGCAAAGCAATTAAACTTTGTCACACTTACTGTTCCTAACAGTTTTATTTGAGGTCCTCAAAAAAAAATAAATCCAAATAACTTTTCACATCTCTTTACCCACTCCTTAAATAAAGTTGTATTTTAGCAATACTGCAACTGTTAAAAACCTCCAAAGATTAATTCAAACTTAAAAGCACAATTACAGCATTTGTTAGAGTAAACTTAGTGGCATGATAAACCAAGTGTAACATAGACCTAATGTAGTATTACAGAGTGTGCTCTTGAAGCTCGGTTAAATAAATTAAAGATCCTTTTCCTACTGAGGAAGGAAGGAAAAGGATCTTTAATATATTTAATTGCTACCATTACTAAAACAAAGAACCGCCCCCCTCCCCAACACTATCAACAGTATTCAAAAATATCCCTGGAATCTTTCTTTGAACTGTGACCTAAAATAAAGTGGGGCTCCCCCAGCTCATGCTCCCTAGTATGCAGAGTTGAGCCACAGTTTCAATATTTTGAAAACCCTTCTATAGAGACTAAGACTCTAACCTGATTCAAGTGCCTACATATTTTTCATTCAATGGCAGAAAATAGAACTATAATTTTGAAAATATGTTAAAAATAGAATCATGTGATCTTTTTTCCACCTAGAATTTTATCCCTACAATTAAAGACTATTAGCTGGCATCCCTTTAACCGTCAAACTCAGACAGTGGCAGTTCTATAGCCACAAAGAGAAGCAGTAAATGAGAAGAACATGTTACTACACTGCATTTGAGAAAGTTTGGCTCCAAGCTATGCACTGATTAATATCAGATCTCCTTCTTTACTTGCCTCTTGACAATCTTGTCACATCTGGCTGACAAATCCTTACAAGCTTATCCAAACCAAGGCAGCCCAGATCATGCTCCGGGACTAGCTTGAAGGAAGCGGCAACACCAGCCATGCACTGATGTGCCATCATGAAACTAATGAAGCTGACTTCACTTGCAGACTGCAGGAACACGAAGAAACACAACATGCCTCCAGGTTTTGCAACATAAGACAGAGTTAGCTCACCAAAAGATAAGACAAACAATCAGCTCCCGAGGTTCAGGAAGCCAAGTAGTTACATGAATAGAAAAAAATGTATAAAATACTTGAACAGAAACCTCAACTACATGAACACAGCACAGTCTAACTTCAAATTAGCTGTACAATTTAACTGCTAGTTGCTTTTTAAAACTGATTTTTTTCTCCGAAAGAATTAAAACGATGACAAATAATTGTTATTTTTCCTTCCACCTTCCCAATATTAATATCTTGCCTGACTCCCCAAATTCTTTGACCTAAAAGGAACATTGTTTTTAAAAGCATGTCTCATGTATTATCTCTAGCTTTTTTAAACAGGGTAAACCATAGTTTGCGTGAATGTCAGAAACCCTCTCCCTAGGTTAGCAATCTGCCGACTCCTCATTTTTAAAGCAAGCATTCGTTAAACTGAGGGCTGGGGTACTTGACCAATTAGCAGAGCAGAAAGTAAAACGCTATTTCCTTAAACACACCTAACAAAATAGCACTGGATTAAACTGGCAGATGATGTTCTGTTTGTTTTTCTTCAGGATGAAAAAAAAAAATCAAAAGAAATGAAATGCCGGTTTTAAATTCTAATTCAATACTTAGCCTCTTATTTCACTGTAAAAACATACAACAAACTGCAATACAGACAAGCAAACTGGTCTCTAAGCAAAAGATTACTGGCCTTATTTTTCTGGATGCTGAACAGTCAGCAGTGAATTGTATATAAAGGGCATACATTAGGCTTTACTTTAGTGCTAATTCCAAAAGAACTTCATAGTGAAATTGTATTGTTGTCTGGTCTCCAGTGCATTTATACGTCACAATAACGATAATGTAACTGCTTGAAGCACTTGACTCAGAATACAATTAAGTCACAAATCACAGATTTTATTGCTATTAATGTATATTCAGGACTTGAACAATTAAACATTGTCAAGTATTTGTGATTTACGGATGCCACTACTTTGATGGGAAAACAATTAGCCAAGCGATGGTTCTCCTTTATTACAGTCAGCTTATAATTCTGAATGACTTACTTTCATAGCAGAGCTGTGCAGCTGTTTACAATGCATTTGGGGCAAAAGAACAGGATTTTGAAAATAAAGGAATCGAGCATCATTTAGTAATTAAGGCAGAAATCGAAAGCACAGTTCACTAAAGCTTTCACCCCACTATTGTGCATTATCCAGAACACCACCAAAATGTTCTGGTTTTAGAGCCACAAATAAAAGTTGCAGAGTGAAAATACACATGAATACATAACTGCAAAGAACTTTTCTTACCTCCGACATTCTTACTGTGCGTGTGTTTCCAGAGCTATAAAACAGTTTCCCATTCCCTCAGCGAGTTGTACAAAGAAGTACTGGAAACACTCCTGCCTGTACAAGTACTAAGGCAGAACCATCACACGCCTCTTTACTCTTGTCTGAATCTGAGCACCTCAAGGTCTGATGTATGCTCAGCCTGTGCACAGGGGAGTGAAACAAGATCCTCCCCCTTGGTGTTCTCCAGACCTACAGTACTAAGTTGTGTCTGCCTCTCACCTCTGCGAGCTCTCACCTCCATGCCCCAGAGTGCTGTGTTCCCGCATGCCCCTCCAGTCACAGGGCAGTCCCCTCACAGCTGGCTTGAAGAGGGCATGACACTCATCTTTCACAGAGATTTGATCAAAAGGAGGCGCAGAGGCTTGAGGCACTCCTAATGCAGTGTGAGGAGAATCTACCTCTGCTCTGGCAGTCTAAGTAACGCATTAAATCAATGCAGCTGACCTAAGGCCCATTACAATTTTTTTTTTCTAAGGACGTACAACTATCTGTAAATAAGCTAGGAGGCATTTATGCTTTAAATTACCTATTTTTAGCGCTAGAGCGTTGTTTTTCAGACTTGGAGCTGCAGATTTTTTTTTAAACATTGAGAGGTCTTTAAATGTTAATTTGTTTTAAATGGAGTGGTTTGTCCCCCCCCTAAAGTTGTATTGATTACAATTTTTTTCATCAACTTGAATTTCAGTAAGATCGAGTTTAATTTTTTTTTTTTAATGAACACAACAGAAAGATTTAAAAGACACCACTAAAAATATATGGACCAGAGCATCTTATGTATGTAAAAAAATGTGTCATAAAGATGGGTGGAGAATTACTGACTGGTAAGAGGACCAAAATCTTTTCCCAGTTACCCAGATGTATTGTTGTGACCCAGATTCAGAGCAGTGTGATCCAGGATCTATGTCACAGTCCTCTCCCCTCTTAAAGGGAAAAACATTGAACCTTCCCTGAATACCCCTTTTTCTTTTATCTTTTGCAGTCTTGCATCCTACTCAGGGCAAATTGGGCCACGTCCTGAGATACAAATGGCCAACCCGCACAACTCTGTTGGAAACCTTTACAAACATCTGTGGACAATATTTTCCCATAAGGATTCCAGTAATCCCACTGGAGAGGTGGCAGGAAGTAAGATAGCTACAAGGAGAAGACATCTAAAAGAACTAATTACTGGCAAGTACTTTTACTTTTTTCTCTAATGCTATTTATGATCTGTAGATGCATGTGCAGTTCTTACACACACAACCTGATTCACTCTCGTTTGATACTGGTGTAAGACCTGTGATGACTTCGTTAAAAACAACAGGCATACACCCGCATGGAACCAAAGTGAATGCAGAATCAGGCCCACAAGCCCAACCTCAGGGATCTCACAGCAAGGAGAAAACTGTCCTTAAAACCCTTGCTTTCTCCACCCTTTCTTGTGTATGGTGAGCAGAAAACAAGAGTGATTTTGCTTCATGCCACTGCCTGCTGGTTATGTCTGCTATAACAATGTATCTGCATGGGAGGAGTTAACCGCGTAGGGCTACATCGGTCTTCAAACAACATGGGGTTCCAGGGTCACTTTGGTCCTCTTCCCCTGTGAAGGGGCATTCCCCTGAATGAAATGTCCTGTGACAGGCATGGCCAGCTAGCTTCCAGCGTGTGAGCTTGGTGGGAAAATAATTTCTTAACTGACAAGAAAGAGGCTCAATATCATAGTTAGCATCTTATTATCTAATTAACAGTAATGCTGGTAATGAAGACAAGGCCAAAACTGTACACCTGTAATGATACTCCATAAAGCCAACAGTGTCTCTTACTGGTATGATCATATTTCATTCTCAACATAATAAACAGCAATGCAGAATGTTATACCAGGGATGTATCTACCTGATTGAAATTCTGCAACAAAAGCTAGAAGAGTGGTTTAAGATCATATAAAATGCCAGGAGGACTGAATTTACTTCAAAATGATAAGTGACTAAAACTTAGATCTGTGGAGAGCTGGTCTTCCCTCTAGTCAGTTTAGAGGAAGAAGCTATTTATGAACTATCTGCCACTCACCTGGAAGAGACTTACTTCTGATTTTAAAATGGGCAAGCTAACCACAGAGAACAGTTTGACTAATTCAGCCTTCTCTCTTAATAAATTAGCCACAAGTACTTTAATTTGTTATGCATATTTTCATTATTTGCAATTGTTCAACTAACATTTTCTGTAACCACATTCCAGCCTTGCTCTTTCCATATGGCTAGGACACTGGATGTCCACCGTATTAGCATCTGACCCTTGTACACCAAGCAAATGAGGTTCTCATTTACTAGAAAGAATGTTCATCTGTATATCAACTTTGAATTAACTACTAGATAATGTACAGGCACTTGCAATAATTTCACTCTCCTATGTTTCACTGAAATTGTCAAGCTGGACTCTGTTCAGCAGTTAACCAGAATGGGAAAGAAGCATCCAAAGAGATGTTGAAGTAGCCTCCAAAACTCTTTTGGCAACAAAGGCCAAAGGGGCACAGAACGGGAGTATAACAAAGTGTGGTCAATAGGACAGGGCACTAGATTCAGTCGGGGGACCTGGGTTCCATTCCTTGCTCTGCCACTGATTGCTGTTTAGGGCTGGGTCAGTGGGAGCCAACCTTTTTGGCAGATGTGCCACAAATTAGCCCTGCGCCCTCCCCTTCCTCTGCCCCATCTGCTGCTCTGCTCTGCCCGCTTTCTGCTAGCTGCACTGTTCTCCCCATCTGATCTCCTGCTTTGCTTTCTGCTTCCTACCCTCTGGCACTGTGCTTCTTGTCCCCTCCCTGATCTGCTGCACCCAGAGGCTGCCCATGCCACCTGTGGCACTCGTACTGCAGGTTGGCCACCCTGCTCTAGGTGTTAATTTAAAACAAATAGTAGAATTGGTTAATTGAATCCAGGTATAATGAGGGTCAGGAGGAGGCTCTCTTCCTTTCAACCTCTTCCTTTCTGAAATTCTGCCCCAACCTTTTTCGCATTGTACTGTGTCCTCTTTCTTACCTCATGTCTTGGCCTGTGTGCCCAAATGCACAAGTGCCTGTGAAGTGAGACTGAGAAGGACTTGCCGCTACTTCTTCACCAATGGTAAGGAGTCATCCAAGATGCACCCGACTGGACTAATTAATACCATGTGTACACAGCACAATGAAAGATGCAATCCAGATCTCCAGATACAAAGCCCACTGACCTAATGGGTTTTTGAGATATTAGCTCAAGATCCTAATTTTGTGAGGGGACCCTAAAGCTAAAAGAAAAATCACTACTGCTGGGACTACACAGCGGGGACAGGACTGGTTTAACTGCTGCCATTGCTCTAAGTGTGCAAGTGTGCATGTATCTTCTTTCTGAATA
>NW_005842430.1:171415-225942 GCF_000455745.1 Alligator sinensis
GGAATTGCTGTGGAGCGCTGCTGACCTCTGTGCACCCCCTGCCTGGTCTAAATTCCATCACATACCCTGTGTCCTTCTTACTTAAATCATTGCTGGCAAAGATCTTGGCACTAGTTTTATAGTCTGCTCTTTTGTTGGCTTGTGGGTTGACATTTCCCTTGACAAAAGGACACGCGAGATAGGTGAGCAATGGGTCTCCTTTAGGAGAGGAAACAGTCAGGGGTAAGAGTTGCTACCTCATGTGTTCAGCATGGCTTGGTGAGGAGAGAACATGAGAAGCTGGCTGAGCGGAGTTGTAGTACGGTGCAGGGAGGAAAACAGGAATAAAGACAGTGGAGAATTTCTTCTGTGAAAGGGGTCAGTAGCAGCAGTCAGCAGCAGCATAAATTTGTCTCTTTTGAACCTTCTCTCTTCAACATCAATACACAAAAGCAGCATTTCAAAGATAGCTGTACTCATACCATTTCTGCTTGGGATATTGCAAGCAATTTTGTGAAATTCCAAGTGAAAATTATTCCCGCAGCTCATTTTAATATAGTTCAGAACTACTGTTCTGAAATGCTGCTGACACGGGATATGCCAGGGTTACAAAACTGCCCCAAACAGAATGGGAACCATTTTCAAACAGTATTTTATGGCAAGCATCATTGCACTTTTACACACCAGTACACAACAATATCAAACTTTGTCTTGAAGTCAATATAAATGAGATTTTGTTGGGTTTATTTTTCTGGTCCAGGTGGGGGAAGTAGTGAGGTGATGTGGAAGAGGCAGATTAGAGACAAGAGGTTCTTTGAAAGGAAAATAGAGGGTCAAAAACCAGAAGCACTATTCTCTTTACATGAAATAGAATTTGTGCCCTTTCACCACTGGATTTTAAGCCCGGTTAAAGATCATTGACTAAGCAGAGATCATTCTAGTTTCTACCAGTCTGACCAGTCAGTATGGATGGGAATCAAAACTGTTCAAATGCTCCTAGTCTAACTTAGGAAAATATAACTTTTAATCACTCTTCTTTTGTCACTTGGTTGCATGTATGTTAGCTATTCAAGTGGTGTCCAAAGCTGTTGTAGCCTAGACCATGTCCAACCTAACTTGAAATACTGATCTCTAATTTGCTTTAAGAGCCAAGATATATGGGCTTGAGAACATGAAAAACCTAGGGAACCTGTTGAAATTCATTTGACCCTGCCTCTCCATTCATAGTTTCATAGTTTGCAGGGTCGGAAGGGACCTTGACAGATCATCAAGTCCGACCCCCTGCCATGGCAGGAAAGAGTACTGGGATCAAACGACCCCAGCAAGGTGTTCATCCAGCTTCCACTTAAAGACCCCCAGGGTCGGAGCCAGCACCACTTCTCTTGGAAGTTGGTTCCAGATCCTAGCCGCCCTGACAGTGAAGTAGCGCCTCCTGATGTCTAGCCTGAATCTACCCTCTGCCAGCTTGTGGCCGTTATTTCTAGTCACTCCAATTTCAGCAATTTTGCTACATTATTGCTCTTTCCTTCTAATGATAAAGTTAAAGAGCTAATAATCAAACTGATGATAAAAGTTAAAAAGCATGAGCTGGCCATTATAAAAGCGACAGCATTAAGGAGGTTGAGATACAATGCCTAGGAAAACAAAAGGCAAGCACTACCATACCAGAACACACCTCTGACCCATCTGGGCTACTCTGACTCCAGCAGCTCCCATTTCAAGAGGCTTAAAAGGCAGATGCAAGACACCTTGTAACGAACAATTATGGCATGACCTACCCATAGGGGAAATTTCTTCCTAACCTCTATCAGCTGCTAGTTTATGCCTTAAGCACAAAAGCTTATGTCCCTTCAAAAATTATGTTTATTCTGTGAAATTTTGAGTCATGGCCCTTTTTAACTCTTACTAAGCTCTTGGCTAAGTGATATGATACGGGTTAAGCTCTACAAGATAATTATTTCTGATGTTAACAAAAAGGTGTCTTTTGTCAGTTTTATTTTTGTTGCCTTTCTTTCACTAAATGAAACATTGTTCTCATTGCACAACAGAAAACCAGAAGGAACTGATTTGATTTTTCGGTGCCTCTGCCATTTTTCTCATGCATCTTCCCTATTGACTAGACATTCCAGTCTCTCTTCCAATACAAGACCCTCCAATGTACAAGAATATTTTTCACATATCTTTGGGACGCTTCAATTTCTGCTATAACATTTTGGAGATCTCAGAATAATCAGAATGGACATAGAATCCCAGGTGATATACCACTGATTTTTTTAAATGGCATTAAAATATCTTAAGTGTCATTTTATTCCATTTATTTTGCATCCAAAGATTGTAGCTTGCTTCTTGGAATGCTGTTTCACATGGAGCAAAGAGGTTTCCATTGAACAGCCCACAGTGATAACTAGGGCATTTCCCTTGAGTGGCTGCAGATCATTTTAGATCTCTACAACATGTACAAATGGTTCAAATTTATCTTCCCAACATGACTTCTCTTATTTGCCAACAATGAATTTAATCTTAGTCTTATTAGATCATTCTGGGTTTTCTCACAGTTTCCTTCAGTCTTAATGAACCTATAATGTACATCTATTTTGCAAATTATATCTCTTCAGTGCTCACTCACCACAACCTTTCCAGTAGACCTAGTATGAAACCTAAAGCTCCAACTTAACCTTTTACCAAATGGAAAACAGACCATTTCTTTCTAATCTTTCTTTTGTCTCTTAGCCAGTTTCTAATCCTAGAAGTACATTGTCTCTCATCCCATGATTAATAACCTTAATAGTTTCTGTCATTGCAAAAACTGACTTCTGTGCTTGGATTTCTGTGCTTGGATTTCAGTATGTGCCTCCAAGGAGTACAGGAACAGAATATATAAAGAGCCTTTAGAGCACAGTAATCTTCCTTCAAATGCTTTGTACAACAGATGCATCACCTATTTTGTGGGGAAAAACCTGTAAACAGACCCTGTATCCAAACACCCCTGAGCTATGGGCTAGGTGGCTCCAAAATCTAAACTTGAACCTAGGACCAAAATTTTGCAAGCAGACCAAACTAAAACCATAGATTTGAAACCCCTAACCTGTAATGACAGCTAGATCTGAATTCAGGGACAGTAAACACAGAATTGATTTAAATAATGATTTTACAGGAACTACTTTAGCAAGCAGGAAGGTTATTATGGAACTATTAATACCACATGTATTCAGTTGCAGAAGTTCAAATTTGCTTACCTAGGCTCAAATGAAGAAGCACAACAACACATGAGTGAAGCATGATTTAAACCCATGTTCTTTCTTAGAACTGGGCAGGAGAGAGAACTCTGGCTGCTGTTGGCATGTTTCTAAAAAATGTCATGAAACCTTTAGCTTCCACCTCAACAGCAACCATAAATGAGGGTAAGAAATGTAATCTTGCTGATGTTGCTAAAGGATCATATATTGCTGTGCCTATGGTTGGGTAAATTTACATCAGGGATTGAACCTGGGGACCTCTGGTTCTAGAAGCAGAAACCATTGTTGTCTCTGCTGAAGACCCTAAGATCAATCAGCCATAGCTCCACAATGCTTGACCCCGTCTCCCTACAACCCACCTCTGAGTAGATCCAATGAATAAAAGTGGCTATATAAATGTCTTCTGCTGCCTGGCTTTCTCTCGTTCTTACATCACTAGAACTGGGCTTCAGGTTTAACCAACAATACTGTAGCTAAGTTAAGAGTGCCTCCAATGCAGCACACCGTCTTTCACTCTTCTTTAGTAGTCCTTAAAAAATTAAAAATTCCTTTCCAAGAGGGAATGAGAGTTCAAGTTACTCAGTGATATATTTGGGAAGGCAGGAAGCTGAGTATATACTTTATGCATTTTGTAGTTTTACAATCCAACTTCTCACAAAGCTTGTAACTAAGCAGTTCACAGAATTTAATTGTTAACTGTATTACTAAGGAATCTACTTTGTCAAATTGCAGCTTCTAGCACCACATGTCTCCTACAACTAATCAGCTTTGTTTCCCAGAGGTGTGGCATTTAATCCTCAAATTACAACACAAGTTTTAACAGGCAAGTTTTGTCCGTCACCAAGTGTTTAGTAATTAACAAAAAACCTCCTAACATTAATGGTTTATCAAAAATTCCAGTAAGTTAACTTACAGTAAATTAGGGAGAAATATACTTGAGAGACGCTTGCTTGGTGATCCTGTCTGTGGGATCCAATTAAAAGCTGCCAAGACAGAATTCCAGAGACACTCTGGTTATTATAAAAGGCCAAAGGGTGTGACACTGGGTCAATGGGTGGACCAAAGAACAAAGTTTGCTAGAAAACTGGTAGCCATTGATGCTCGCACAATTCAAGAAAAAGAGAGTGGGGAATATGGTACCCTGAAAGTTAAAACTGATATTGTTCCAGCAAAGGTGATGTGAGACTTCCCAGTGTGTCTCACCAGAGCAGACACATTGCCTACATTAACAAACCTCATATTCATTTTCACAGCCTCTAGCATTTCATTGGGATTTTTCCTCTCTTTAATATCAGTTAGTGGCTTCTAAGAGTTTAAACAATGGTGTATATTAAATGATGAGTAACCTGACAGCAATGCCAGTGGTGGCAATTTTACTGTTTCTTGGGAGTGTTAGGATATTACATGGATGACTAGGACATGCCTCAGTGGCAGACTGACAGAAATGAGTCTTTTCCCTAAGAGGGGTGCCAAGTTTTATTCATGAAACCACGCAGGTTTCTTTCTAGCGACAAGAAAGGTTTTTTGCTGGTTAGGTAGCAAAATGAAAGCAAACCACTGAATACTTGACATTTTTAAATATAAAATCTGGGTGAAAAAAACTGTCGCTATGAGAATGACTGGGAACCATTTGTAGGAAACATTTTCAAACTTTCTTAAATTTCAGTTTGACTGCTCCTAAGTTACAGAGTTCTGATTTCCCAAATGGGTAATCCTACCAACCAGAATAAAATCAACATTTAATATGGATGGACATTTACTAACTGTTGCACACTACAAAAGCCCAATATTACTTCACAATAGAAAAGTTGAGCCAAGGCTACTGCTTGCAGTTGTTCTCTGATCCAGCTAAGAGCCTTTCTCACTGGCTGAGCAAAAGATTATTTTGGATACAGAGAGCACAGTCATATTCAGGCTGAGATTTCCCAAGGAGTTTAAGGGAGTTAGGTACCTGTTTTCCATTTAATAGGCTCCTTTGAATAACCCTACCTCACTCATTCCAAATCAAACATACCTGCTGAAAGTATTCTAATTCTGTTTCTCACTGAAATAGATGTTGAAATTTTGAGTTTACCCAGTGGTTTGGGAAAAGAGCACAGTGTTCTCTTGGTGCAGCATTATATTTTCCTCTCCAAGTTGGATACAACATCAAGACCAGCTGATTTTCAAGGAGCTGTTTTTTTAAATAGACAGCTCCCAGGTGACTCCAGACATCACTACAGCAGCCGCAATATCATACATCCTTGATTGAACTTTGATTAATTTTCCAGGCCTTCCAGAGCCTGTGGCAAAAGGATCCACAGCAGTAGCTATAGCCATTAACTCCATCTCTTGTGATTTCCCCTTCTTCATTATGTTTGGGTCTTGATTGAACTTTGTTCCAAGTGAGTAGCTTTTGGCAATGGGCAGGGGAGATAAGACTTCAGAGACCAAGAGCACAGAATGATAATATATGAGAAAATTTGCAGTGATGAAGTTGTAGGGTTAGCTGGCAATTTCCCAGAATGCACCTAGACAATACAAGTAATGTCAGCATGCTTCACCGGCAAACCCTGTCTAACTGACTAAACCAAAATACTCATTTTATATATTTCTAAATTGTGAAGATTTTCCCAAAGTTTCATTACATGTAATTGATGTTATCTTATTATTGCGTTGCACATATTCAGAATCTGCTGTAGCAAGTTATGAATTGAATGCTGAATAATAATAAAAAAAAATCTGTCATGAGCCCGATTCTGATATTCCCAGTTTTATGAGTAGAAACACTTAACTCTGTAATAGCCAATTGAAGCCAACAGAACTATTTGTAAAGTAAGCTACTACACAGTGAGTGCATCTACATGTGTATTAATACACTTTAGTTAATGTGCATTAAATCTAGTACCTCCATTGTGAGGTACTAGGAAAATGCACATTAGCCTGTCTTAATGCACATTAACTAAAAAGCACCATGGTTTTTAAGTGACGCTTAATGCATATTAGCCTGTTTTAATGTGCATTAACTAAATACTATATTTTTAGTGACACTTTAATGTGCATTAAAATAGGCTAATGCACATTAAAGTGCATGTGTAGATGTGCCCAGCGTGAGTGACTGTACCAGAATCTAGCTGGATGAAAATACTAACTGCTTAGTCATCTCTGCGGAATTTGTTATATCAAATATTTGGCTCAGCAACCCAACCGTAAAAATCCATCCTAGCCAGCAGGTTGAGAAACAACAAATACCCTCAGAGGAAAATATGAAGAGAGACCCAACACAACATCAATAAAATTTTTCCCTTAAATCTTTCAGAATATTCCTTAATGTTTTGGTTACTTTATGGTTTTCCTTGATGCCTGGCATCGAAGAAATATGAATTTCATGGTGTTCTTTTGGCAAAGTGGCATTCAAATCCTGGGAAGATTCTTATTGACAGATTTAAAATTCCCTCTTTCACTTACATTTATAAATGGTACTGGTTTTTGTTCTTTTAAAAACACTGGAATCCTGCCTTTGGCATAGGTTTTCAAAGTTCCCTCTTTCTTGTGCTTTCTTGCTTGTGCTGTACCTGTAAATGGCATATACAGCAAAAGATGTGTTAACCGGCACTTTATTAGCCGGAAAACTCTATTAACCGGTATCTGAGGGACGCGACAAAAGCGAAACCGGAAGTACCACTTCTGGGTTTCACTGCCATGAGCAGAGTTTTTCTTTCCCGCTTCTTCGGCTCATGGCCCAGGGCAAAGCAGCCTGCGCAGGGCGCCCCCTCCCTGTCCCCCGGCACACTGAAGCCTGGGACTGCACCAGACAGTGCACATTTGATTAACCGGAATATTTGATTAACCGGCATCCTCCATTCTTGGGGGATGCCAGATAACAGAGCTTTTACTGTATATGTGGCTGCAGCACACTGGTTGACAGAAATTCAAACTCTGGTGAGAAATGCCCTTTCAGATCTTAAAAGCTCACTGCAATGGATATATGTAGACTCAAAGTAAGTGAGAACATTAAACCAGAAAGACTAAGGTAAAAACTGCCCAGACTCATATAACTCTTAACTCTTTTGAGATTTTGTTTGAGAAACCCTAACAGGGGATATCGCTAATGACCACCTGTTTAATGCTTGTTAAACTTTACCTTGCTCCTCTGGCAAGTTTTACAGCCCACACTGAGATTCATGCTGTCACGGCTAGACTGCTACTGGCACCCAGGCTCTGACTGCAGTGTAGGTATGCCCTATAGACTAATCCAGATCTTATTCTACCTATTACACTTAAGTGGTCTTAGGTACTCAAGTGTGATCCTGTTCCACTCTGCTCAGGTCTTTGACAAAATATTATACACACCAATTTTTGAGATGTATCATTATCTTAGCCTCAATATTAGCCACAGAAGACAGAATGCCTGAGGAGGACCCATCTTCCACTTTTTGCATGAACTGTTTTTCAGGGATTTGAGCAGAGTGGAACAGAATCACACTTAGATGCACAAGTCCAGGTGGAACAGGATTTGGCCCCTTGTTTCTACAAGTTCCTAGTCCAATGGGACTTGAGCCATATGAGGGTTTCAGGACATAAGCATGGTGCAACTAACATTGGCCTTGTCCACAAGCCACTTAGTGCGATCATGACATCTCAGGTACAGGCAGCTCCTTTTCACATGAACCCTTTACTTATACTAAGAGAAACTGATGAAGGAATCCATATCTGACACGAGTATCCATTTCTTTTCCAGTGCTGTCTTCCTAGTCCTATTCCCAGCCTCGTTCTAAGGTCTTCCCATTCCTACTTCTCATCCGTACCCCAGCCAGTGTTTGACTCTGGGGAGATAGAGAACCATTTTGGCAATGAGTCCTGCTCAACAGCTTGTTTGCACCCTGACCTCCCAGCTCTGTTTCCTTCATCTGATGCCAAGCTGTGGTCAGCAGTCCTTTGACTGGCTGGTCATTCTGATTGTAGGCTGCTTATATAGACAAACAGCACCTAACTGCAACCTCATATTTTCTCAGGTCATAATAACACAGCATAGATTTTTATACTGCAAGCCTGAGTATTGGCAGATCTTTAAACCTGCTGAGCTTAGAGCTCAAGTTGTGTATTTAAGAGTGACTTTGAGGAAGTGGATTTGTGCGTGGTGGGCGGCCACATGTTGAAATTTGCAAGAGCTGAGTAACTTGCGAGTGCGTTTGAATGTCATGATCTAAGGCTGGTGACACATGCAAATTAATGCTGGTCTGAATGGTAGTACTGTATTAACTGGCAAGTTCCTTGATTTTTAGTGACTGTTGCTTGAAAGCACACTTGAACCACCTCAGGTAAAATTGATGATTAAAGTGAAGCTGTTCTTTACTCATAGATGAACACTGTACATTTATTTGGTTATTGGATTGTGGACCGTATGAATATGTTGGGTTAGTCTAACAGAGTGATTAAAGCAAAAGGGAAGACATCGGGCTCTTTTCTCAGAAAACTTTTTAGAGTTGTTTAGAAGCAATGCTAGGACTAGAAAAGGCCCAGGAACCAGAAGATCATAGACAGCAGATGGATGGGGCTAAAGGGGCTCAGCCCTCCCAAATGTGGGGCAGTGGGTAGGGCCACAAGGCGACCCAGCCGTGGGCTCCAGGTGGCTGCAGCAGGGGTGGGGAGGGGCGTGCATGCAGCCAGGATCGCAGCATAGTGCGTGGATCACTAGCAGCATGGCAGGCAAGTACCAGTCTACTCTGAAGAGGAAGGAGCTTGTTGGGGCAGATTGAGGCCCCCACATTGAGGGAGGGAGTGGGGCATAGGCAGGGGTTGGGGTGAATGGGGCCCCAGCTGGGCCGGGTCGTGGGACAATTGGAGACCAGGTGCTTCATCCAGGGGTACAGGGGGCTCCCGCTGCTGTGCAGACCGTGGTGGAATCCTGGGGGGCACATGCCCCCTGATCTGTGAGTGGGGCGGAGGTGGCTGCTATTGCACACTGGGCTTTGCTCCTTGCTGCAGGTGTCCCAGGAGCAGTGCAATGTCACATGCCTGCCACCGCTGGGCTACGCCGTGTCCCCTGCCCCCCCCTGGCAGTGGGATGCACATGATATCGCACAGCTCTCAGGGCAGCTGCAGCAGGGAGCAAAGCTCAGTACGCAGAGGCAGCCACCTCCACCCTGCACACAGATTGGGGTGGGGGCGGGGAACGTGCCTCCCGAGCCTCTGCTGAGATGCGCACAGCACTGGGAGCCCCCCCCCGTGTCCCTGAATGAGCCACCTGGGCTCCGACTGTTGTACAACCCAGCCTGGCCGCAGCCCCATTCGTCCCAGCCCCTGCTCCTGCCCCACTCCCTCCCTCACTGCTGGGGCCTCAATCTGCCCCCTCCTCCCCCCAGCCCTTCCCCTGCCCCTTCCCCCACAGACTTACCTGCTGGGTGGGGGGAGGAGGCACATGCACACACATGCAGGCACATGCTCAGGCCCCCCCTCAAATAATTTTTTCTCCTTCCACCTATACAGAAGATAAAAAACAACAGCAGGTTTACAAAGGAGGTAGCAGTTCAGGGAAACCAGACTGTGAAAAGGGCACCTCATTCGGTACCTGAATACATTAGGCTTGCCTGGGTTACCATCAGAGGAAGGGGAGATTTAAGGTCAGCTGGAAATGTATGTTGTCTGTTAGCTTTTTATCATCCTCTTATATTTTATTTCTATTGTTAAAAACTAAAGTATTGGTTATTAAGAAATATATGTTATGCCACTGAAAGCCCCCGGTCTAAGGCTCCTGAAGAGAGCAGCTGTCTGAAATCAGTCAGACGTACTAACTAACTAGGTCATAGAAGGCATAACTTGTCCCTCTCATTTTTCAGTTTTTTCTTATTACTAGATTATGCAGCATATGTATTACTTACATTGCATCGACTAGTAGATTAGTAGATAGTATCCAATATTAGGCAGTTTCAGGTACACAAGCAGGGAATTGTCAGTTATACATGCTTTTACAGATATGGCTTTACCTCTGTAATTTACTTCTCCAATCCTTCCTCCCATGCCTGCTTTAAGCACTCTCCTGTCTTAACTCACCATAGAAAGGCATTTCAACCTTGACTCTCAGTTCCTCCCTCTTCACAGTTATCATGTGTCCTTCCCTCCTTTCCCCTCGTGCTATATCACTAAACACATACACACACTATCGTTCTCTGCAATACTTAATGCTCTGCTTGCATACCAATCCATTGCAAGTTCTAACCATCTGCTTCTCTTCTTTATGATCCATAATCATTGCACCATGGACTACAAGTGAGAAGACACCATGACAGTCAACTACTGCATGTGGAAAAGGATTAATGGGAAATCAAGAACATTTATATGGAAACTTTTTCAATCATTTAAAAGCTCTCCCATAGCAGAGGGTCTTTACAAACTAAAGGACTCAATCCTGCTTCATGTAGGCCAGTGGGAATTTTGGCATTTATTTCAAGGGAAGCAGGAGCAAGCCCTGTGGCAGTCATCAAGAGATGTTTTTATTAGTCTGGCCATATGTCTTGTTCCAGAACCCTTGCTTTGGCATAAATTTTCCTGCAATAACTACATCAGGACATGGCTCTATCTTTACTTCCTACAAAGTCACTTTTTTTAAGCAGAAAATTTGTAGCACAGCATATCCAAGTAGTGGGGAGAAGCACTAGCTGGACAAAATCTGAATAGGATTAAAGTATTATTATACAGAATATCATTGTCATCATTTTGAGGTGTCCCTTTCTTATCCTGTTTATAGATAAGTAAAATAACTCTTTGCAATTCAGTCAGAAATATCTTTATTTAAGTTTAGCTTAAATAATGAATAGTTAGGCTAATTTTTACTTTTATCTATAGTTGATAGCTTAAAACTGGAAAAAAAAAATCGGTGTATCAAAATATATCAGGCCAGATCCTCTATTAGGTTAATCATTGTAGTCTGACAGAAGTCACTTTACACCAGCCAGCTGAGCAGCTGACCCATAGTATTTATAATGGGTATGTACATAGATAGTGATTTTGTTCAGATGATCTCAAAGCATTTTATCTCAGGGCATTTTTATAACAGCCTTTTAAACTTTACAGTCCTGTTGTAAATTCACTTTAAACATCTCAATTTTTCGAATTGGCAAAGGAAGCCCCAGAGAGACTCACAAGTTTATACAGTGAGTCAGTAGCAGAGCTAAGAATTGAAAAACATATGGTCAATCTATCAGTAGTGTGCTCCATCCATTTTGCTATGAATAACAGTCTCTCACTGACCACTAATTAATGGAAATATGGTAATATTATATAAAGAAATACTGGAGTGTGAATACAATCTTTATTCTTGTAAGTTTTATTTATCTGTGCAGACATAAAACAAAATGACTCTTCTAAAAAAATCAGAACCACTGAATTATATTAATCAGTAAACAGAAATACTAGTTCCTTTGAGATACATTCACCTATTGAAAAAAATGGCTGCTTTAGAAAAAGCTCTAAAAACTAATTTCTTTCCTTAGAAATTGTATATTCTGCTTATCAAGATGTTTCCGCTCTACTCCAAACTACTTTATCTGGGCACCATTCATTCTGGAGCATCAACATCACTGAACACTAAATTTATGTTTGTGCAGGAGGAGGGATGCACTGTGCTTTTATGTATAGTTTTTGTGATGTAAATAAGCTGTTGCAAAGCCAGTCTGTAGAAATGGCAATATTTGGTGCTACTTTAATCTAATAACCAACTTCTCTGCACAGCCCAGCCATTAGCAAGGGAATACATTGCTTGTTTTACTTACCAATTAAAACGTTACATCATGACTAGCCAGTCACAATTAGAAAAACTGCCACAGTGAGCATCTAGTAAACATAAGTTGTGATCAAAAGTGTATCTGAAGCCTCCTTTATGACATCACTAGTAAATAAGCACAGTGTGAAACAACAAGTGTTTATCAAAGAATTTTACACTGCAATCCCCTGAGCCACTTACAATTGCACACAGGACTTTAAATTACTGACTGGCATCTTACCCTCTATTACAAGCTCTGAACACCCACCTAACTTTGAAATGCGGTTGAAAAAATAAATGAGCTGATAAAATAACAGTAATCTGGGGAAAAGACAGACATGCAAAGTAAAAAACAATTGCTCCTGCTTTGAAATCACAAGGTTTCTTTACTAATGCATGTCCGACTTAACTAAAATGCGGGCAAAGAAAATATGGACAAGGGGAATGACAAGCCTGCACGGGACCTAGGCATCCAGAGCTATGGGGAATTGGAGCTGCTGGGATATGCTATGGAAAGAGGGGTGTGACCATGCATGCCACCACAGCTTTCTGGATCCATGCTTACTAGGGCTATGCGAAGCTTCGGTCCTTGACTGGATTGGCAGAGATTCGGCCTGATTAAGTGTCCGAATCTCCAAATCTGAATTGAATCAGAGCACCCTTTAATCTCTCTGAATCAAATCAGAACCCTCCAAATCGATTTGGAGAGATTCAGCAATTCGGACATAGACGCAGCTTTAAATGTTTTTTTCTACATACCTCTAGGTAGTAGGTGGCTCGTGAATGCCGCGATGCCGGGGCGCAAGGAGCATCCCACAGGAGCTCGGGGGGCTCCCCAGTGTGCTTGGCAGCAGACCCAGAAGCGGACCAGATGCACTTCTGGTCCACTTCCGGGTCTGCCGGGGAGCATGCAGGGGGCCCTCACCCTGAACCCCACCCCCCCAGCTCAGCTACTGGTGCCTCCTGGGTCTGGGGGGGCAACCAGGGTTCCCCTGTGGCCAATTGCTGAGCTGAGGGGGTATGGGGGAGCCCCCCAGTGTGCTCCCCAGTAGACCTGGAAGTGGTATGTAGAAAAAAACATTTAAAGCTGTGTCTATGTCCGAATCAGCATTGAATCTTTGGATTTGGCTCCCATACAGCCCTTTCCAAAATCCTAAATCCATCTATGTCTATGGCTGATATGTTTGTGGTAAATACACCCCATTGTCAACAATACTAAACCTTGCCAAACAGGCAGTGCCAAATGGTATGTCTGACCTTGGCAGTGGTCCATGGATGATAAGGTTCATTACCTTTCCCTTAGTTTACCTTACTGCATTTTGTTTAAAATAACAATTATCAAAATGTTTGTTAACAATAAAAAAATTATCAGGTTCCTCTTAAAAATCCAGTTAGAATTAGAACTGCGTGAATAAATGATTTTTTTCAGTTCACTATCAATTTTGGGGGGAAAAAATTGTATCAAGTCAAATGAAACATTTTTATTCTTTTTTTAAATGAAATTTTAATTTCAGAGTTGAGTGAGTATTGAAAGACTTATACTGTTTATATGTAAATAAAAATGAAATTGAAATGTTTCTAAATAAAAAGCTGATTTGAATAAAATAATGCCAAATAGTTTGTTTTTAAAATATCAAAAATGAAATGTTTCACTTCTCAACACAAAAAAGTTTAGCAAAATGGTATATTTGCAAAAGGTTTGGTGAACTGTCAAATCTGCAGTTTTGCTGAAACAATTCTGGCCTAGAACTTTTACCACACACTAATTTTAAAGATCTAATTCACTAAGCTCATCGACTGCTGGAACTCCTGACATGGCCCAGGAAGGGTGAAGTAGCAGTTCATTTTCTAAGATTATATTTTAGCCTGGATTTTATGCTTTCTATCAAATAAACAGTTCTGGGAGACGAAGTACTCTCTTAATCACAGCATTGTGCAATGACAGTGTGAACTTTCCTACATCATCCTACTTCCTATTCCTAAAACCAAATCAGGTGGGACCAATTCAGAAAACACATGAAAGGATGGATCCGTCTCCATGATTCAGTCAAATCCTTGGCCTCTCTTGACACTGCTAAATTCCATCTGATTTACTAAAGGCTGATAGATTTCTGTGGCATGGACCCATATGCTAAACTGAGACCCACAAACTATCACTTGCATAGACAGAAACAATCTCTAGTCACTTCTGATATGAACCAGATTAAGGAAAATATTATGAAAGTGCAAGCGAGGCACAGAAAACTGTTCCCTTTTCAGATGAACCTATTAAAGCTTGTGAAATTTAATTCTGCTATGAAAGTATCTCATGTAGAACAGTAATGATCTACCTATCGCTCACAAAAAGCCACATTTTTTCCCATGGGGAAATGGTGACTTGCATTTGCAAGAGATGTATTTTTCTCACCAAATACAGCAACCTAGAGGGTTTTGTTCTCACCAGCTAGGGACCAAAGTTACACATAAACCAGTTTAAGTGATAAGAAACTGGTTTAAACCTGTAACAGAACAGAAGTTCAGTGCACATAAACCAGTTTCAACATGGCCGAAACCAGTTTGAGATAAACCTGGTTGAATGTAGCATCAGATGTAACCAATTGAAGTCAATCCGGTTTATGGAACTTGTGTCCCAGACCCATCTCTGGTTTAAGTTAAATCAGAGTCCTCCAGCATCCCAGCATGCTCTACATCCCTGGGCTGGGCTGTCTGTTCCAGCCAAGCAGGGTTGGCCCTGCCCCTCTCCTCCCTAGCTGGAGCACTATCACTGCTCTGGCCGGCTGAGAAAGGGGTGAGGGTGAGAAACCCTACGCTGGAGGGCTGCTGGGTCTGCCTGGAAAGGGGGCAGCAGCCCTTGCCAAGCATCCCCAGCCCCCCTACCTCCCTCACTGGTCCAGTGGAAGCAGCGGGGGTGGGTCTGGATCTGAGTAGCCTGAGGGGAAGCTGGGAGGGGAGGTGAGGGAGTGTGGGGGGAGGTGAGAGGCACCTCCCCCCACACCGATTGCAGTGTGGGGAGGTGAGGGCACCAATAGGCTCCACTCTGTACCCAGGGCCGTGGTGGCCAGACAACGGTAGCCTGAGGAGAAGCAAGGGGTTTAATCCCCCCATTGCAGGCAGTAGTGGTTTGGGCACCAACATGGTGCCCTGGGCCAAGTCCCTCCGAGGAGCAGCCAGCTGGCTACAGGGAGAGGACAGGGAGGAACGATGTGACCTGGCTGCAGGGAGCTGAGGTTAGCTATGGAGCTCAACTCACTGCTGCTTCCCACTGCGACAGTGTAGCCTGGGCTGGGGTGGCCCCAGGGGACAGAAGGCAGTGTCTGCTGTCTCCCACCTCCAGCCCCACACAGGGGCCATGGTTTGCAGGTGGGCTGCAGCTGCAGCGCATCTCCCCGCCCCCTTGCCTCTCCCGGCAGCGGCAGCAGAGTAAACTATCACAGCAGGCAGAGGTGAAACACCTGTCACCTGCCTCCTGCTGGCGACAGCACCAAGTGCTCAGCAATGGCTGCTGCAGGCCAGGGGCATGGGCAGCAATGTGGGGAGACAATGGACTCTGCCTCACCTCCATCCACCATGATAGTTTGCTCCACTGCTGCTGTTGCTGGAAGAGACAGGAGGGTGGGGAGCCACACTACAGTTGCAGCCCACCTGCAAACTGCAGCCCCCGCTCCATGGGGCCGCCCTAGCCCAGGCCCGCAGAGGGAGGCAGTGATGAGTCAGGTTCCATAACTAGCCTTGGCTTCCCTCACCCCCCCCAGCAGCCAGGTCACATCCCCACTCCCCACCCCCTCCCTATGGCCAGCTGCCCACTCCTCCGAGAGACTCAGCCCAGGGCACCATGTCAGTGTCTATGCCGCTACTTCCTGCAATGGGGGGATTAAACCTCCCCCTTCCCCTCAGGCTACTGGTATCTGGCCACCGCAGCCCCAGATGCATAAGCAGAGCCTATCTGTGCCTGCGCCGCCCCTGCCTTGCAATGGGGGGATTAAACCCTCACTTCCCTTCAGGCTACTGGGGTCTGCCCCTTTCTCCCCACCCCACCCTACTGGCAGCCCATGAGTGATCAGGGGTGGGGGGGCTAGGGACTCCTGACAGGGGCTGCTTCCCCCCTCCCCCTCCAGGCAGACCCTGGCTGGGGTCCCTGTAGGCCAGGGTGGGCGTTTAAACCCCTCCCCAGTTGTACTCAGGCCTGCCTGGTCCTGGCCATGCCCCTTTTCTCAGCTTAGCTTCCCTCCAGCCAAGGGCTTGCTCTAGTGCCCCCCCAGCTTCTGGCCTGAGCCACTGTAGGCATGTGCCTGCATTTCCAGAGTCAAAAGTGAATGTCTATTCACTTGCAAATTGGTTCACTCTACGCAGGTTAGACTAACCTGCAAAGACTGAACCAATTCAGGCTCCAGCTTTTTTTAATATCTGTCCCTAGCCACTGTCACATTTCTTAGCATGGATAGATAACCATGGAAGTAGATTAACTACAAGTGTCTTTCTTTAGGATGATTAGGTCCCTTTTTGTGCTCAAAGTATGCTAGGTCTTTGTCTTTTCAGGACAGATGGGGACAAAATAAGAATGAACGTGAACATGAGCAAAGTACAGAATTTGGCTTAACAGCACATTATATGTTTATAGTAACTTATACTGCCATCTGCAAAGAAACACAGGCATCTAACCACCTTTATTGTTTTATCTCACATTACCATCAGTAAAGGTAGATACCAAATTGTCAGGTTTGTGATCCGTGCTAATTCATACCTTATTTGGCGACAGCCTCGCTGAGGTATGCAGTGAGGGAGAGAGGTACATAGCGGAGGCAGGGGAGGGGAGAGGAAGAGGGGAAAGAGAGAATATCAGATTTAGTCCTCATATAACTCTACTGAAGGCAGCCCAATTTACATCAGGGATGGATTTGTTTCATGGTCTTTTTTGGCAAGATCACAGGCATGAGGAGTGTAACCTGTACACATTCTGGATCTTGTGGGAGTGAATGAAGGGGCTCTTTTCTTGGAGTAGAGTCCTGGGCAATTGCTCATCCCCCATAAGCTTATCAAGGTTGTATCTCATCATCTATCCCCTTCGGGAGGTTTATGAGTCTCCTTAGAGCAGGGGCAGGTAATTATTTCAGGTGGAGGGCTGCTTACCGAATTCTGGTGAACCACTGAGGGCCGCAAGGGTAGCCCCGCCGCTTGGCAGGTGCCCCACCTTCAGATCACCATCTAGGGGCCAGAAGTCCCTCTAACCCCTGACCTTTCCCACTGAAAGTCCCTCCCCAGAAATACTCCTTTCAGCAAGGATTTGCAATCTCAGAACCAGACAAATACCAAATTATATTCTAAATGTCAAACATCTACTACAATATGCATTATTTTGATTTTAAAAAATAATTTGTCCTGATCTACATGTGTTTGTGCAGTGTACATAGAGGTTATTGTATAATAGCTTAAAATGAAGTCTTACTCTTGTATATTGTGGGGGGGTGTAGGTGGGTTGGTATCGGTTTGTGGTGTGTGGGTATGTGGGGGAAGGTGTAGGTATGTGTATGTGGGGTGGAGGAGCATGTTTGTGTGTGCGTGGGTATGGGTTTGTGGGGTGCTGTGAGTGTGTGGGGGAGGGTGGCTGGGGAGGGTTGTGGCAGGTATGGAGGGGGAAGATTTGCCCACAGTCTCCCTGCAGCAGGCAGAGCTCTGCCTCAGCGCTCCTTCATGCCCAGGCTCCTTGCTTCTGCCACTCCTGCCCCTGAAGCACCAACGTGGCCCAGTTCTGCCACTCACTGCCACTTCCCCCTCATCTGCCACTGCTGCCACTCCCCTCCCCCGCAGCTTACTGCTCCTATACCATGTCCCAGCTGCACAGCAGAGACTGCAGGACACAGCAGGAACTGGGCCAGCCTGGCTGGCACTACATGGAGCCAGCTGAGAATTGCACGGACCAGGGCAGCTCCTGCTGCATCCTACGGCCCAGCTTTGCAGCTGGGAACCATGTGGTGCTGAAGCAACCAGCAGGGGGGTGGAAGGGAGCAGTGGAAGTGGTGGGCAAATGGCTGCCACAGGCAGATGGCGAGTGGGAGCAAGCAGGCATGCAGAGTGCAATGATAGCTGGGTAGGAGCGTGAGGTCCATGCGGTGCTCTGGGGCCAGAACTGGCGGGGCCCAGAGCAGGGCAGTGGGAACATGGGGTATGGGCTGGCAGGGCTCTGTGGAGCCAGGCCAGGCTGTGCCAGCAGGGAGAAGGGGAGCCAGCCCGGCTCCAGAGCCCCTGCCAGCCTGGGCCCCACACTCCTGCTTCTCCGCTCTGGGCCCCACCAGCTCTGGCACTGGTGCACTGTACAGGCCCCACGCTCCCACCCAGCTACTGCTGCAGTCTGCATGCCCACTCACTGCCCCTTCCCCCACACCTGCTGCCACTTTCAGTGCTTCCCTGCCTGCAGCTGCCGCCACTCCTCTCCACCCCATGCTGGTTGCTCTGTCACCATGTGGTTCCCAGCTGCAGGGTGGGACCACAGCAGCTGGCTCGGCCTGACCCTGAGGACTGGGGTGATCACCCACAGTCCTCTCCTGCCTCCCCACCTTCTTATCTGTATTTTCCTCCGGTGCAGGGAGGTAGGGACAATTCCAGGGCTCCAGGCCAGAACCTTCTTCTCAGCACTGGGCTTCTGGTTGAGGGTGGGGGAGCAGAGCCAGCCAGGCCTTGCTTCTCCAGCTGCTTGGTCCTGCCGACGGCTTTCCCTGAGTCCTGTTGCTCCTGGCTCCTGTCATCTTTGACAGGCAGCCAGGGGCAGATAAATATTAATTTTCTAATTTTTTTAGGAGCCCTACAAACCAGATAAAATGGCCTGGCAGACTAGATCTGGACTGTGGGCCGTATTTTGCCTGCCCCTGCTTTAGGAGTGTCATATTCAGGCTCCAGTGTCATACTGATATGCTGATGATACTCATATGTGGGTCTTCTCACTGGTGCCTAGCCTAGATAGGAGAAAACCAATTTAGCTGTAACTCAACTTAGATAAGGTAAAAGAAATTCTGGTTGGCAGCCGGATACATTAGAGGACTGAAGGACACAGCATCAGCCCCATGTTTGGTGGCCCTGTTCTTTGGCCTTGGATCAGCCTACTAGTTCACCCTCATGTAGACCATTAACACTGAACTTTAAATGAAACATTAAAAGAGTTAAAGCAGCTTCTAAATGAACTGTTTCTTAACTGATCTTGATAGTTTAGCAAACGTCCATATGTTCTTTATTTTTTCATATTTCCTTGACAAGAACTAAGTTAGTAACGTTTTCTTCAATATAAGTGTCATGTTAAATTCCCACCCAAGTATATTTAGACTCAGACCCTAGAAAGTGATCTGCAGGAAATGATGTTACAAATAAAGCAATTTAATATTGTTATACAAGAGTCTAGTAAGTATTTTATAAGGCAAAAATGTAAGCAAGGACACATCAATTTACTTCTAGTTGTCAAAAGAAAACAGAAGTAACAATAAATAGGATGGTGCTATGCTATAGGGAATTTGAACTTGTAGATGCTACAGTTACCCATGAGGTAGGGGCCAGATCATACATATAGAGGCCAAAATATACACATGGAGGATTCTCCTGTGTTTAACTTCTAACGTATAGAAAGGTTCTCCCTCTGTGAAAATGTAAGACACTGGCTTTTAATTGTTCTATGTCTGTTTCTGAACTGCAGATGCACAGATACCTGCAGGGTTTTCACCCTAGCTTTGGCCCATCATCACAGGAACCTTTCATACCAGTGTTAAGAAAAATGCTGTAATGGCAGCCAGAAAAGTTAGGAGTAAGAGAAAATTCTTCTCTCTTTCCCATAAAAGAGGGGAAAAAATGATGACACAGGACTTTCAGTGCCATTATCATGAAACAAAACATACTGAAAAAAATCTAGGGCAGTGGTTTTCAACCTGTGGTCTGTGGACCCCTGAGGGTCCACAGACTATATTTAAGGGGTCTGCGAAAGATGACTATGAGCAATTAAAAGTATGTGAATACTCACACTTACAATTCAAAGGGGTCCTCACCTCCATTTGAAATTTCCAAAGGGGTCAGCACCTCCAGTTGAAATATTCTAGGGGTCCACAAATGATAAGAAGGTTGAAAACCACTACCTCAGGGAATTTCAATTGCTACAAAAGGCCACTGTGTTTGAAAAACTGGATAGTCCATTCAGCTAAGTGTCTCTCATTAGATCACGCAGAAGATCAAGAAGTTTGTGTATAGGGACCAACACCTACTAGAACCCCATCCCTGCATAGCAACCAGGGATGGATCCAGGATTTCCTAAAAGGGGATGTAGAAGCAGCAACCCCCACTGCACAGCTGGCTGCAACCCCTGCTCTCAGCCTCCTCAGCCCCACCAGCATAGGCAGACCGTGCTACGGGAGCTTCTGGGGTATTTTTAAAGTCCAAAAGCAAGTGAAAATACCCCCTCTTCTCCCTTTCTCTCTCTTTCCCACCCCCTCCACTCTCCTGCCTGTCCCTGCTGCATTCGTCACAGTTTGGGGGGAGGGAAGAGCCAGCCAGGCTCAGAAGGGGCTGGGCTGAGCTGGGAAGAAGATGGGAAACTGGAGAGCTCTCCTACCCTGCCTAGTCACAGCACAGGGAAGGGGAATCCTGTCCATCCCTGCTGCTGCTGTCCCCATCCCCAGCTAAGCCCAGCCCTATGCAGCAGGCAGGAATGGTTCTGGTGCTTCTCTGACCTTAGGACACTGGGGAAAGGAAGAGGGGGAGGAGGGCCATGGACATGGTGTTTCTTTGAGCAGGAAGGGGGAAGGGAGAAGAGTATTTTCACTTGCTTCAGGAACTTTAAAACATCCCTGGAGGCTCCTGTAGTGTGGTCCAGTCCAAAAACAGGGTGCAACCGCGCCATCACAACCCCCTCTGAATCCTCCCCCTGATAGTAACTCAACTGAACTCACCTGAAAATGAACACAAACCTCTAGAGCCTGGGCTAAAAGATAGAGGGCCCCACTTGGCAGCAGAGGCAGACTTGTATCCTCTATAAGGTCCAAAGAAAGATAAATGTAGCCCACCCTGAACAGTGGGTACACACCTGGACTTCTGGGACTTGATCCTGCAATGTGTTAAGCACAGTTTACCCTGCTGTAACATGCACTCAGCACTGCAGGAATGGGCCCCAAAAGCATGCTCGAGGGCTGGTCCTACTCCCCTCTTATGATGACCAGAGCAGTTAGATTTAGCATAGACTGGTAAGTATACACTGCACCCTGTAATATGCCCCTTTGCTGGCTGGCATTCCCCTAGCACTGTGCAGGGTTCTAGCTGAGTCAGATCATTTTTTATAATTTAATCCAAAATATTCTCAGAGTCTCTCTAATGATCTGTTATTAATTGCTAAGAATTACATTGTAGTCATTCTAACATTCAGAAGGGAGTGAAATTGTACAGCCTGCAGCTGTCAGAAGTAGTTCAGTGCTTAAATCATAAGTCAGAAGTAGTAAATGGACTGATTTATACTAATCTGCAAAGCCTTGTTCATCAAGGGGAAAATGTTGTAGATAACGGAAGGAAAACAGAGAAAGGACATTTCAGCAACCCTGTGTCCTGAAACCAGCATACAAATTATTAAACCGACTCTGAGATTGCCTAATGGAGTAAAAGATATGCAATGATGTTATTGCTTTAGTAAGCAGGTGGGGTCATTGTAAGCACCTTACAAATTGCAAGGAAAACTGTACTAAGGAAGTAGTAACACAGTATAAGAAGCAAAAACTGGAAACTGTGAGCCATAGCCTTAGTAGGTGGACACTGATTTAACACCATTGAAGTGAATAGGGATATGGCAGTTCATACTCACTGAGGACCTGGCCCCATGAAATGTCTAAGGAAAGTAATTAGAGCTAATTAGGTTGGAAAGTAAAGACCTGGCTGATCTGCTAAGGACTTTGCTGTTTAACTCTTAGGTTAGCATATGCATTCCATGGCTTTATAAAAATAAAACAGAGAGAGAGAGAGAGACTGGAGCTCCACCTGGATGCTATCAGTCTTGCCCGAGTAAACAGTACTGACATTAGTGCTAGCCTGCTGAGTGGTACAGGTTAGGAAGGGTCACAAAGGCAAAATGGTGACCAAGCTTGCCTCAAGGTAGAGATGCTCTGGAATCTGTCACAAGAGGACAGAGCTGAAAGTTCATTTTCTCAAGAAGTCATCTAGCTTTGGAGTTCAAAACAATTAAAGACACTGAAGGAATTGTAGAAACATGGATTACAGCATGTCTAAATATATAGAAACAATTTTCTTTCCAAGGTACAGAAATATGCACTGACCTAACACAATGACATACCAGAAGCAACATGTCCAAACCCTTGTATTCTTCAGACAATAGCACATCAGACCCCAAAAACAGCAGAGCAGGAGAAATTACGGCAGGAGAAAGGGACAGGGAAAAAAATAAAAAACAGTGCAGCGTAGGAAGGTCTCTACCCCCACAACACCAAATAAAAATGGGAAAGGGAATCCCTCTCCATGCAATATGACTCATAGATATCTCCTTAAAAAGTGTTGAGAATGCAGGCTAACTTCTGCTAAAGAATAAATGCAATAAGGAAACAAATAATTTAGATTAACAGAGCACTAACTGTACATGTCCCCAACAACTTCTACAGACAGAAAAGCAATAAAATTATAATTAAATTATTCATTCAAATCTGTGGAGGAACTCAAACAATACTAGTCATTAGGTATGTGCAGAAATTTGCCGCACCTGACTTAAGGATTATGCAGCTTAAGCCACATGATCATAGCTCAGGAGCAGCTTTGTACACGTTTGCCAGTGCTGGGAGCTGCTCCAACCACCCGATGCAAATAAAGCAGGGGAAACTAGTGGGTTGGGGAGGAGAGGAAAGGGAAGGTCTGGGGGCACTGGTGGGATTGGGGGGTACTGGCAGGTCTGTGGGAGAGGTTTTCCATCCAGGGAGGAAGAGGATATGGGGGCTAAAAATAGCCTGGTCATGGTTAGGGGCAGAGGGGTAGGAAGAGTGTAGCCCCAGGGCTGGGGCAAGCAGCTGGGTTTTCCCAGCCTCGGGGCTGTGCTCCCAACTTGTGCAGATGTTTGGTAGATCAGGCTTACCCATTCCTTATCTAAACTTATTCCACCATTCCAGGTGAACTAATTCAGATCAGACTGGCCATTTTTTTGCCCAATTTAACCTCCCCAAATGTCTGCACAGATCCTCACTTGGATGGACCTAACTCCTGTTAGGTTGATTTAAATGTAGTATCTGCAGTATCCATTGGCTATTACTCTCAAGCACCTGTGTTGTAGGGTCATACTCAAGCACAATATCTTCAGTGTAAGTACTTCTAGGGACTACTGGTACACCCTGGAGAAAGACTGTCTTCTGACACTCAGTTAATTAATCATTAAAAGCTGTAAAACAAAATGTAACAAATATAATTTGTATTAAAAAAAGATACAATTGTTTAGCATGGAATCTCTTCCCATACGTCAAAACCCAACAGAAACTTTTCCTCAAAGGAAATAGCCTAGAATAAGTGATCCCTTAGATTTACTAATCATTAAGTTTTCTTTCCTTTGTAGCTACAAAAACAACCCTGAAAGTTCATCCCAAAGCCCTTCTTCCTGGAAAAAATGGACAGCAATATTTTCTGTAAGGAAATCTTAAAATATATATATTTTCCAAAATACTACTGCTTTCTGTCCTCTCACTCACACATGCTTTACCAGATACCAGGACACTGTCTGCATGATACTTGCCCATGGTGACAAGCAGTAAGAGATAATTGAGATATATTTCAAAATTGACCAAAGCAGTAAGGCTACTGTGTTACTCAGAAATGAAAGAGTTACTGAAAACCTAACGACTAATCCTTTGCCAGAAGAACATAGTGAAAAAAAAACCCTCCCCTGACTGTGAAGAGAAGTTGTGAACTAATTTTACTTCCCACATTGTGTGCCAGGAAGTGTTTTATGTGCCACTGGCGAGATACCAAACCTGTGACTCTAGGGGGATGACTTAAGGAATCCTCACAATTCTACGTCTTGGAAATAAATTCTGCACTAGAAGGAAAAGCTCTGTAACATGCCATCTGGTACCTTGGGCCTGTTTTTTATGGGGAAAAAATGGCTTCTACATATTTAGACCTGGACATGATGGGCCAAATACTGCTCTCAAACAGTGCTGTGAACACAGGGTAAGTCCACCAATTTGTTCAGCTACCTCTCGGTTATATTAGTGTAAAACACAAACAAGTCCATTAGCATTAACTGAGGGGAGTCATTTCTCCCCATAAGATTTACACTAATGTAAAACTGGGAGTGGATTTTGGCCCATTGACTGCTACAGAATGTGTCTAATTGTATGCCAAAGAGTGGTTGTTTTGATACCATTATATTGCATACTTCATATGGTGTTCTCAGCTATTGTTTACCTTCTCTCAAACATTGTATGTCCAGATTACCTTTTCAGAGCTTTTAAAATTGAAAAACAGCACTTACACAATCAATTTGTAGTGTCACAAAATAAGCAAACAAGAGCTTAATTATATGGGGAAATACTGGATGAAGAAACAAAATACATTTATTAAAGGAGATTTTACTCTTCTTCAAGATCGATCGCCTTAAAGTAGATGAAACTAGCAATTAAAATGTTCAGCCAAAAATGTGAAGAGTCACCCCATTAAATTCCCACTGGTCTCAGTTCATGTTTGTCCTATAGATTCTTTATCCTGTCAGAATCAATGAAGAGGGCTATAACCCAGCCTGACAGCTCCCCGAGAATTCTCCTGAGTAGCAGGAGACATGCTGGGGACAGAGTCACAATCATCATGATGACCCAGAGGGAAGTGGTACTAGACAGACGTGGGCTTGGGAGACCCCTCTAACTTGTATCAGGGACCAGAAGCACAAAGGTGATGTGGTGCTGCCTTCCTCTGTTCTGAAACACTGCACAGAACCTAGTACTTTTATGGGGATTCATTTGGACCACCGAGTTCAGTGATGCAGGGTGGAGCCCACAGAAAAATAATGGGAGATGTAGATGTTCTACGACTGTCAGGTCAAGAGCACTTCTTGTATTTATAACAATTGGAAATCACTAGCAAGGGAGAAAAATCAATAGTTTCTATTGAATCAGGAGGTCCTTGCAGTATTGTAGCAACAATTCACTTATATAGTGGCAGAGGATATTAGGTAGGAATGTCTGATCATTTCTGTATTAAAAAACCCAATCACAATTGGGATCTGTTCTTAGTGAGAAAGGTTTAACTAACTTTCACTAATGTTAATAATGTTACCTGGTGTGTTTGGCAAGAAAATAGGAACCCAAACTCTACCATTCATTTAGCTTTCAACTTGAAATTAATTCATTGCTTCTAACTCTGGATTTTCCATGAAGTATCTATATAGATTAAAACAATCCAGATGAAGACTTGGCTGTGCATTTTATGATGGGAAATATTTATGCCTTTTTTCTGTAAACAATGCAGTTGAAGGGTAAGCAATCCAGTTTAATGAAGACAATAACAACCTTTTTAATGAATGTATTAATATGTTAAAGAATTCAACACTTTTTCCTCCAGCCACATACTTCACAGTAGTAAATTAAAATCTCTCTCCCAATGAAAGTGACAAATGTATATAAAACCACAACCTTTTGTGTTCTCTGTACTTACCATTTGGGGCAAAATTTTATTTACTCAAATGCACACTCTCACAGAGGGCAATGAGACTTCTCATATAAGGTAGGCAAGCAGAATTTGGTCCTTTTCATTTTGTGAAACTGCTTTGATCACGACTCTCTCAAGACATTATTTTAAACTAAAATGCAATTGACCGGTATTGCACCATATGTTCCTTATGTGTGAGCTCTGTCTTGTTCATTAATTTTTATGCCACTACGTTGGAACTCAGCCAGTGTAATGTGGAGGCAATTAGCAATGTCAGTGTGCTCATGCCAGCATATAATAATGAGCAAGAGAGAGAGCGAAACAGAGAGGGAGATTATGCTTCCTGCTACAGGCAAGGGTCCTCTTCAAGGGTATTTTTTTAAATATATATAATGCTACTTGAAAAGTGAAAGATGTAATAAAAAAAGACAGGTGACATGAAATAAGTCTTGTTACAGAAGTCAGATTTACTCACTTATAAAACCTTCTTTCTCCTAACACCCTCTAAAAGGCTCATCTATTCTCAAAGGAAGAAATTAAAGGAAACCTGTGGCCCAATGACCTGGTCCTCTCATCTTACAATAGCCTAATCTACTTCTGCACCATATCAAAAAGCTAAGTTCCCGGCTGCTTAACAGGGTTTTAGAACATAAATGTATACTGAACAACTAATTATTTATGAAGTAAATGGCGTAAGTCATATCAATGCTTTTTTTAAAACTGCCTTCACAAACTTTGTCTTCACAGCTGTAAAACGTGCCATTTTTTGGTTGCCATTTGTGCTCTTCAAATTCTCCAAGATAAAAAGGTAATATGCCTGGAGATATGCCTGGAGTTGCAAGCAATACTGGAGAGCTCCCTAAAGTTCCTCCTCTCCTCCCCTCCACCCCCTACTTCCCCCAACAAACCATCTCCTTTAAATGAGGCTACTAATGTCAGATGTAACCTCTGTTTTCTTATCTCAGGAGTCTCGTTTAGCATAAAGGCAGCAAGAATCCTGCAGCATTAGAAAACATGTTCCTGTGGTTGAATTCAATAAAAGATAGAATACTGAAGCTGCAATTTTGTCTTCTGCAGCTGCTTGACAGTCAAACACCCTTCTATTTTGCTTGTGATTTAGTCATGGAACTTCGGACTAGTTCTTCAGAGAACTCTTATACTAGCATCATATTGTAAATACCTATTCCAGTGAGCCAGGTATGCCATAAGGAGTGGTTGGTGGCCCAATGGAATAATATACTAAACCATCACATTTTGGAAGCTTGGATCACATGAGATGTGAACTTGATTAACTCATGTTAGTTCCTAGCAGGTATTTGCCCACATCACAAAATCACCAGTGTCTGGGCCAATTTCACAGTGAGCAATTTTGTTTAAATAAGCTCAGTCAAAGGTTAGCAAAGTTGTTGCCAGCCTCAGCTGAGACACAAGGAGAGCCTGAAGCAAAGTCCATGGAAGTCAGTGCAAGCTGTTTTACCCATGTGAATGGTATCAGACCAGAACTTAAAAGGGCTGCATGGAAATATGTGCACAATTTGGCAGTGTTTTGACTTGAACCAAGCTGCTGTCATTTGTTCTTACTTTCATTAGCAATAAAACTCAGTCCAAGTGCTTATATATTTTCAAGTATCTGAATATAACTGGTCAAAAAAATATTATCAGAAAAGTTTTTCTTTGAAAAATACAATTTAGTCAAAACTGAACTTTTTTGAGGAATATGTCTATTTCAACATTTTTCACTTGAATGAGTTGACACAAATTATTTTGACTTTTGTTTTAATATCAAAACATTTCATTTTGATAAGGGAAAAATGCTCTGTTTTGTCTATGTATCCACTTAGACTTTCCAATAATATCTAATATTGCAATTTGAATGTAAAAACGTTTGAACATAAAAACATTATTTGACATTATCAAAATGATCCACTGGTCCCCAACTGATTTATTTTTCCCCACAGAAAACATACATTTTGGGTTTTTAATTCCAGTTTAGGAAGAGATAAAAGACTGGAATTTCCCATTAAATGGAAATTCTGGTATCTGACCAGTTCTGTATCCAACTTTGTTCTCCCCACTAAGAAAGGCACAATAATGAATCTGAACCTGCTGACACTTAAGTCAGTGGCAAAACCCTCTCTGACTACAGACAGAAACAGGGTTATACACAGGGTCTTGCGATTATTTGCAGTCTATTTGCTTTACTAATAAGGGGACAAATTATTTGCCAGCATAACTCCACTGAAATAAGTGAAGTACTTATATCAATCAAATTATTGGACTGGCTGAACATTTCTTTCCCTTCCAACTCTGCGAGAAGGTGCCTTGCTTGTTTTCATATTTTTGTAGTAATATGGTATATGGGAGAGTTCCACTCTGTGCAGTGTGGACAGAGAAGAAAAGCCAATGCTTAAGCAAAGGCCAGTAATGGGACAATTAGAAGGGAAAAAAGGAAGTTCAGATTGCTGGGTGACACTACAGCCAAGTGTTATTAGTGGCATTAACAGCTAAAATGCTTCAGCCTCTTCAGTTTCCTATACTCACATGAACAGGTGAGCTGTTACAACAACATCCATGCATCAATTCACATGTTGTTGACAGCAGCACCATTATGAAACAAAGCATATTGTAGTTCTGCGGGAACCAGACATCAGCAGCTCTATTTTGCTAATGTTACCTCTGATCAGACTGCTCTGCCAGGCAGCATTTACACTGCAGTTTCTACATGATGGAGCAAGTCCATTCCCCCTTTCTCATCTCCTCCACTCCCAACTCTACCCCCCCACCCCCGCCTCTTTTCTAATCAGACTAGAACAGACTGTGACTCCCTGTTTTCATTCAGTTTGTACAGTTGTCTGCCCTGTGGCTCTCATCCTTTAGTACTGACTTCTGAGGCCCTCCTCCTTGCAATGTATCTAATGTGTTCAGACACCAGGGATGCAGGGAGAGGCTGTGCAGTCAGCGTGAGGCATGGCAGAAATGCCAGCCACAATCACAAACTTGCCCCAACTAATTCTGCTTCCGATATAAATTATGTCAGGCACAGAGGCAGCAGGAAGCGGGTTCACAGGCAGATGGCATGGATGGAACTGGTGACTGTGCGCGCCAGCCAGCCAGGCAGGCCTATTTTATGAAGGGGGGGATGACTGTTATTAAAAAGATATATATTTACCCTGTTTCCTCCCTCCTATCCCAATCCATCCTTCTCAAAGCCTCACTTTTAGGGACAATCTACTTCCATAGTATGAAAAGATTTGCTCCTATTTTTCTCTACAGAAGTTATTTTTTGTAACCTCCAAATGCTGGTAAGGATCCTAAACATGCTGCCCACTGCAGACATCCAAGTGGATAGTACAAGAAAGCCTTTCTCTTCATGAACTTCTGTGTAGGAGCTGCATTTGATCACTGATCTAGCCCTTAGCTAATTCAAGGGGACTGTGTGGGTCTGTACAACCCCAACGCTGTATTAAGACAAACAAGGCCTTAGGCTCACTATCACACATGGCCCTATGGGCTCTGTCCAACTTGGTCTTCCAGAGGCAAGGTTGGCATGGTACCCCCCTTTTGTCTATAGTGTGCCATCAGGGGGTCCTGCTTCCTTCCTGCAAGACACAGCAGCATTGGAGGGAAGGGGGGATTTTCAGTATACATTTCAGAAGCCAGACTGTATTTGCTTGGCTGGGTTGGTTGAACCTGCTGCTCAGCTTTCCAGCTACTGCACACCAAGTAGGGCCGGCAGAGCTCCTAGAAGCACTAAATCTTGAAGCTAATACCCCACTGAGAGGCATGGGTATTCTCACCCATCACCATAGCTATTGTTTCAGGCTGTCTGAAGACTCAGGCAAATGCAGCAGTGTTTCACTTGGGTTGTGATTTCAAGCTTTTTTCATAACCATGAGGACTAGGAAGTCTCTCTCTCTCTCTTTTAATGAGACTTTGTATTCTGAGATAATTATGCATGGTACTTCCCCATCCATATCACCCTATGTGGCCTGTGACTGTCAAACAAGCAGCAGTTTAGACTCTCTTATGCACTGCATTGCTACTTATCAGATGAAGAATTCAGCACCTAGGGCTGCCTGGGGCCTATCCTTGCTCCTGTCATGGACTTGCCTTGTAACCTTAGGGACATCACATGACTTCTCTGTGTCTTAGTTTGCCCATATACAGGATGGATATATATGACAGCCTTACCCATCTTGCAGGGATGCTTTGAGTCATAATGGTTTTCTAAAGGAGTTTGAGGCCAGTGCCATAATATTATTATACTTCCTCTCTGGTCACAGCATCAGACCATCACAGGAAACCTAACAGTAAACTCCTCCATTCTCCACAAGAGTAGCTTCACAGAAAAATGGGATGCAACTTTGAACATCTGAGAGACTGGAAAAAAAAAGGAAACCAGTTTGTAGTTTTCATGTGCACTCTTCTGAGTCAGCTCTCCAAAGAAAGCAAAGGGCTAAATTCACCCCTGAGCAATGCTGGTTTCTGCCAAAGTAAACCAGGACACAGCACTTTTGCCAACGAGGGAGGGAGAAGCTGCAGTCCTGGAAAGCACCCATACCCGTTACCTTTGTGGGGGCCAGTGGAGCACCAAGAGCGAGCAGCTTTGGCCCCACACACTTCATGGCTGAGGCAGCACCTGCTGATCTGACTCAGGCATCAGCCATTACGGCCTCCTCTGGCAGAAATCATCTCGAGTTCCAAGAAGATTTTAAAGTTCTTATTGCCAGGATCTTCCCTGAGCAAGGGAAAGAAAACCCTTTAACGACATGAGGGTTTTCCTCGTAAAGGAAGTTGCACGAGCTGGAATGAATCCAGTTCTATGGAGACTATCCATCTTACATGTTTTACGTTCATAACATTACCTGAGGTTTTCCCAGGCTGTGTTACATTTTACTGCTTACTAAACAATCAGATTAAGCAGAAAACCTGCTATTCAACCAGGAAACAGCTGTCTGACTCAAAAGGTTTTGAAGTAAATAAGAGTGGTGTGTACAGCAAGCTGTCTTCATTCCTCTGTGATTGCAGAGTGGGAAAAACACTCCTGGAGCTCCATGATGCCAACTGTAACACTGCAGTGACGTGGCACTTATTTGGCAAAATACTAAAAAGGAGATTGGTAAATATAGTAATAGCAATGAGGTTTTGCTGTGCTTTTAGCAGTAAAGATCATTCATCTACTGCCACTAGAGGTGGTCCCAAACCACAAAACTGAATCTAAACCCTTCCAAATCTTCATCCAAACTTAATCTTCTAGGTTCAGTTCCTGACAGGATGGCACCTATTTGGTGGTTCAGATGTATCTGACTTTTGGTAAGATCTATTAAACTCCTGCTATTTGCAGATAACATTTTGTGAGCAATGTTTGTGTAGTTTTAGTGCCACCAAGTCTGAACCCTCAGTCTAATTCAGTTTCAAACCTGAAGCAGAACCCCTGAATTAAATCATAGATCTAAACACTAGGCCTATAACAGCACAACAGTGGGAAAGTTCATCTATAAATTCCATGTCATAAGTATCCCAGGTGCAGCTCCATGAATTTGAGGCATATAGCCCCACATTTATTTCACGGGAATACATACAGCCATAATTTAATGGAGAATGGTCCCCATTGGAGCAGATCCCAAAACCACCACACATTCTGGCATGGTTTACTATAGTTGGCAACCTCTGCTCAAGCTAGGTGGGTTCATTGGCAGCACTTGTAAGGAACCCCTCCTCTTTAATTGGTGGGAATGTACCTGTAAGACTAAGCAGTGTTTGGAAAGGCTAAGTGTTCCCGCAAGGGAAAAATGAAGAGAGACAATGAAGTTGGTGTTTAGATTAACAAGAGACAGAAAGGCTGAGGCAGTCTTTCATGTTATTTAGAGGGCCTGGTGAAGAAGGGACTCTTAATATGTCCTGAAACCGTGTTCCTTTTTTGCAGTCAATGCAGAACCTATTAAAACAAGAATCCAGCCCAGATTGAGAGAGTTCTTCACAAGTTATGGGGGGAACACTGGGACAGTACCCAACTCACGCCCCTGTACCACGCTCTGACTTTCATGAACTTTGAAGTCACTGGCCAAGTTAGCCGACAACACCAAACTCTGGGGTAAAGCGTTCACACCTGAGAACAGGAGGGCGAGCCAGGCTGACCTTGACAGGCTCAGGAAATGGGCAGATGAGAACCTGATGGTGTTTAACACCGAAAAATGCAAGGTTCTTCACCTTGGGAGGAAAAACCCGCAGCATGCTTATAGGCTCGGCAGTGCTACGCTGGTTAGCACTACGGACGAAAGGGACTTGGGGGTCACGATTGACCACAAGATGAACATGAGCCTTAAATGTGATGCTGCAGCTAGTAAAGCGAGCAAAACGCTGGCTTGCATCCATAGATGCTTCTCAGGCAAATCCCAGGACGTTATTCTCCCATTGTACTTGGCCTTGGTGAGGCTACAGCTGGAGTACTGCGTCCACTTTTGGGCTCCACAATTCAAAAAGGATGTGGAGAAGCTTGAGAGAGCCCAGAGGAGAGTCACACGCATGATCAAGGATCAGGAAAACAGACCTTATGATGACAGGCTGAGAGCCATGGGACTCTTCAGCCTGGAAAAGCGCAGGCTCAGGGGCGATCTGGTGGCCACATATAAGTTTATCAGGGGTGCTCACCAGGATCTGGGGGAACGTCTGTTCACCAGAGTGCCCCAAGGGATGACAAGGTCGAACGGTCACAAACTCCTCCATGACCGTTTCAGGCTGGACATAAGGAAGAAATTCTTTACTGTCCGAGCCCCCAAGGTTTGGAATAGACTGCTGCCGGAGGTGGTTCAAGCACCTACTTTGAATGCCTTGAAGAGACATTTGTTTATCTTGCTGGGATCCTACGATCCCTGCTGACTTTCTGCCCCTGGGGCAGGGGGCTGGACTTGATGATCTTCCAAGGTCCCTTCCAGTCCTAATGCCTATGAAATCTATCCCCAAGTCCTTAACAAATAGATTCCAACATTAACTGTCTAAAGCAAAGAAATTAAAAGTTACAACTGGCCCTAGCTTAGTGCGCCCTTAAATCATTTTGTACAGACAGGAGAACGGCATGAAAAATTAAAAGGAATATTTCTGGATCTTCATCTGACTTAATGGCTGTCTTACATTTTCCTTTGACTGGAGCTTACAGTGGTTATGAATTTCCTAAATCTAAATATAAACTTCAAACACTGATTTGAAAGGCCTCAAATACAATGGTACAAAGAAGGAGTTAAGAATAGAAGATGGTGAAGGAGAGAAATTGATTTACTTTTGTGTCACAATTTTAAATTAGGATTTTTTTTAACTCAAGAGCACTTCCTTTATAAAGTAGTACTTTGCATTACCTCTAAAAGGACTGCATACAAATTCTTGTTTCAGTTTAAACAATCCACAATGGTATTCAGAGCCATGCAATCTTTATTGTCAGAGCTAATGGAGACTCTTCCACAGACACCACTTTTAAGTCATCCAACTGAAATACTCAAAACAGGTCAGATAATCTCTTCAGTAAAGGGCAGCAGTGCATAAAACACACTTGTATGCACCCACATTTTATACCAGACTTTCTCCAGTCTGATAGGTGCCAGGCATCCTGTGATAGTAATATCATGCACAGATGGAAATAAGGATTATTGTTAGTGTTCAGGATTATGAAGCTTTTTCTTTGCAATTCAAGGGTTTGGGTAAGGGGACAAATGCTTCTTATAAGATGATCTTGTAGCCAGTGAGGAATGAAAGTGTTCAGCACCTTACAAGAGCAAGTTTTAATGGCTCCAAATGGAAGTAAAAATGCACAATCCTACTCACAGACATGGCATTTTATCAATTCTACAGACCTCCTTGCCCAAAAGAAGGCTGGCCTCATGCCACAGTGTGCGCATAGGGGTCATTTCTTGGGAGGAAAGCAGTTGTCTTAGGGGAAAAATAATTGTGAGTTGGAAATAGATGACAGACATTACTAGCACCTCTACAGTGCAAATGTAATAGAACTTGTAATAATTTTAAAAGAGGGAGCTGTGACAGCTTAATTAGGAATATGGGTCAAGTGTGAAGAGAATAGGAATTCCTGGGTTCTACTTCCTGCAGCTAGGATTGCCTTTTATCCAACAAGTGTTAATATAAAAGACAGAAAACAGTCTCAGGAGCAGGGACCAGAACCCAAGGACTTCCATCTCCCACATGAATGCCCTGAGAAGCATGGTACATAGTCCTGCTTCCTAATGGGCTCTCCCTCCCTGGCTTAATTAATCTTGAAATCCCTTTTAAATCTGCGCCCCTGTACAACAATGAAGGGTGAAGAGTGCCCCTTCTTCCACACAGGATAACCTCTAACTAGGGCTAGGGCACTGTCCTAGTTAGGGGAGCAGGGGTTTGTAGCTCTTCAAGCAGAGGAGAGAAGTTACTACTACTTTTCTCACTTCCTAGGCAAATGCTCCAATACTGTTATATAAAAGAGGGGCACCATCATCACTGTCTCCTCTAGATGTCTGGTAAAAGAAAGCAGTGGCTGCCACTGCATTTGGAGGGAGCCCAATCCTGTAGCATATTAGGTGTGCTCTGAGAACGCTTGCTGGATTGAGCCCCTCAGGGGACTTACGTGGAGGAACGCCCAGTTTCTGGATACTAGGGTTGAGACATGAACTAGGTGCCAAAGGCTCAGTCCTGTCAAGACTGAGACAGTTCTGGACATGTGCAGAGTCACAACTGCAGGCACCTGGGGAACTTTAAAGTCAAAACAGTGAGTGAGACGCTCCTGAAGGTTAGGCACCCCCAGGGTTAGGCGGCAACTGAGCAGGGGTTTTCATGACAACCGTTTTGGAAATAGGTGCCTCAATCTTGACTAAGTGCCACTTTTGGTGTCTAAATTATGGCCAAAGCTATTGAAGTGACTGAAAATTTACTTTCAGATGTGCTACTGAGTGCCTAAGAGTGCCTTCGTCTTATACACAGCGGGCAGGACTTCAAGCTCACTACACAGTCTTGATTCCTTCCCAAACAAGGCAATTCAGGTGGGTACTAGGACAGAAAGCTGGTGCCAAGCAGTTGAAACAACACTGTGTAAGTTATAATATACCTAAATCAAACAATATTATGGATAAAAAAAACATTGCCTTAACATCAGGAACAAGAAAAAAATTATAGAACCACAAGTTGAAAGTTTCTCTACAAAATGTATTCTACCACCTCCTGCTAATTCTAATTTCCCATTATTTAAAAAGCCACATTTTAATGCTCATCTGCAGTGAAAATGATGGGTTTGAACATGTGCTTACTGAAATCAATGAAGGAAGAATATAGCTCAGTATGAACAGGTAGGACCACTGCACTAGTAGTTCAATTTTGTAGAAATCCATTTCCAGATGAACACTAGAAGCAGAAGTTGCAATCTGCCCCAGCTGTACACTGTTCAGCCCAGTGAGGTGTGAACTGCGCCCTTCCTCTGTCTCATTTAAATGCTATGTGTACTGCAAAGCTTAATGATAAACAGTTAAATATTACCACTACTCTGCATAAGCTGTTTTTTCACTTCATTAGAAAATCAAGTGGGGGGCAGGGGGCTATGGACTTGGGTCCCTGGCAGGGCTGTGGGTCAGGGGCACAAGCAGGGCTGGGGTGGGACTATGAAGGGGGGAGTGAGGAGCACCAGCGGGGCGGGGGAGCAGTGGGCTGTGGGCGGCTAGTGAGGGGCACCAGCAGGACCAGGGGGCTGTAGGTGGTAAGGGCAGCAGTTGTGCATGTGCAGTCAAGAGAACTCACTGAGCGTACACCACTGCTGAACGGGATGTGACTGGACACCCCCCCCCACCCCTCTGTGATCCTGGGTGCCAGTGAGCTCCTGCTGGAAGCCTATGTGCCATGGGCTCTCTGAGCTCACCAGCCGGTTGGCACAGGGTCTGCCCAAAGCCCTTGCTTGCATACAGCTCTGGAGCCCAGGGGATAGGCACTGCTACAGTTCATCCCTCCTTTCCTCCTCCTGAATTCAGCAGCAGGGGAAAGAGGGGATGAGCAGCAACAGCGCTCAGCCCACAGGCTCTGGAGCTGTGTGAAAACAGGGACTGAGCGCCACTGGCACTGCTTATCTCCTTTTCCCCTGCTGCTGAAATCATGGGGGGGGGGGGGGGTGGGCGCAAACAGCAGTGGCACTCACCCCCTGGGCTTGAGATCCCTGCAAAAGCTGGCACTCCAGGTAGACCCTGTGACAACCAGCCACCGAGCTCAGACAGCTCATAGCATATAAGGAGCCCGCAGGAACTGCACTGACATGCTGGTTTGCTCAGACAGTTCACAGTTCATGCAGCACACATGCAACTATGCCACCACACCCCCTCTGGATCTACCCCAGGGGAGAGAAATGCTGCCACTGCTCACCTCACTACTGAATTCCCAGGTCAAGACCCTATCAGGGACACAGTGTTAAGGCAGTGGGCAAGTAGTACCAACACTGATTCTTGCAGCTTGCAGAGCTGCTGTGTCAGTGGCACCAGAGCCCGGGGGGGTTAATGCTGCTTCTGCTTGCCCTGCTGTTGGAGGTGGCTTATCCAGCCCACGCAAAGCCCTTTGGGCCAAATGAGTTTGGCATCCCCAGATTAATGTATTTAATGTTATAGTTAAAATTAGATGTCATGAAACGTTGTGGCAATGGTAAATTTTCCAATACTAACCCACACTGCACATTTTGTACTGTTTGCTATTCAGTCTCATTTCAAAACTATAGTTAGAACAAGCTATGCACTTAGCTAGAAAAAGACCAGAGAAAATACTACCTACATGCAATACCTCTTGTGTTGATGGTGCTTCTGAAGGCCTCAACTGTGGCATTTCTTGACTTTAATATTTTAACCATGCTATCTTAAAGTATACGGTCTTTTCCACCCCCCATTAGATATTATAAATCTCCTAGACTGAAATGTAAGCTGGGTTTCAGTTTGAAGTGAAATTTACAGCTGGGACAGGAATATTGTAAAGAGGAAATACTGACACAACCTTAACTGTAGCTCTGTTAGTATAAGAATATAATAGGGAAAACTGAGACAGGTGGTCTTTATAACTACATTTACTTTATTTTTTGGGCAGGGAATTCTTTTATACATGGAGGATAACCCTATGTCCTTGATTACAGATGTCTATATAGACGTTCCATATAGTGAATGCCGTGCTCGTTTTTTGTAGTTACAAACACATGCATTGCAATTAACACTATATATCAGTGCAGTCTCAAAAAAATAAGATGTTGATCACTATATGCCTGATTTCCTGTAAGTGTTTGTTCCTTTAACATTTCCACAGATCCAACCTAAAGAGTTGTATCACTCTGGGTGTAGATTAGACAAGTTTGGACAAGGTATGTCACTGTTCTACCACCTTATTTTAATGTATTATTAATTTGCTTGTTACATCTAAGCCCTCAGCAGAATCCTCCTACTATGTCAGGTCTGCAGTATGTTCCTTTCTATACCTGGGTCTCCCCTCCCAAACTCAGTGAAGTACAAATTTAGTTTGAGCTAATCTTTCCAGGTGGCCTATCTATAAGCCATAGGCTTTATAGCTAGCAAATGACAGCTCCTATCAGCAACTCCCTAATGAAAGAGGCTTACCAACAGGAGGATCAAATAGCACTAATTTACATTACCCTTCTCCCCCCCATCCCACAAAGGTCTCTGGAAAAATGGATGAGTCCAAATGCCTTTAAAACAACTCTCACTTAGCATCTCACAAGAGCCTACAGCAGCTCTTTAAGAGTGGCCTGTCTTCCTTATTACAGCATTCTCTCAATTCCCACGGGACTAGTCCTGTAGTCCAGAAGCAAACTCCCACCAAGGCCAACAGAACTTTTGAATCAGGAAGTACTGCATGATCAGGCCCCAAATTTACAGTGGCTTTTAGATATTCTGGGAGCAATTCAGGCAGGCCAGGTTCTTTGGGTAGACGTGATATCTTTTATTAGACCAACTAAAAAGTTGAAAAAAAGTTCTTTGCAAGCTTTTGGGCACAAACACCCTTTGTTAGACATTGGGAGATTCTACTGATGTTATGTGTTCTCCAAGGTAGAAAAGAAGCAAATTTACAACAAGCATGTCTGTGAAAATGAAAATGAGTAGAAGTTAGGAAGACAATAAGTAGAGAGAGGAGGGGAGGGGGGGAAGGGAAGGAAGTGTGTGAAGTGATACAAGTGGTCAGTTGGAGGTACCATTACCTAGGGTGTAAGATGTCAGGCAGGTTGTAATGTGTCATAAATCCAATGTCTATATTAAGTCCATGATTTTTTGTATCCTATATATTTATGAAGTGAAGTTTGTAGGCTTGTCTACGAAAGGTGTTTTGTAAATTCCCTTTGAGGATCAGAACTGAGAGATTGGAGACAGAGTGATTGTCTTTTGAGAAGTAGGCACTCACAGATGATTGGATATTTTTCTCTTTAATGGATTTTCAGTGTGTGCTCATTCTGGTATGCAGTTGTTGTTTGGTTTCTCCTACATATTTTCCATCAGGGCATCTGATGCACTGGATGAGATATTACATTAGTGGAGGTGCAGGTGTAAGATCCAGGAACAGTGATGGTTCTGTTGTGGGGTGTAGTTATTGTATGACTGGTGGAGATGTGTTGGCAGGTTTTAGATTTCTTGTCCTGGCATAGACAAGGGCATAGGGTTGGGGAGGGTGGAAGCAAGGGAGGAAAGGACCCTCCTATACTTTAGCTTCAATAGCTCAGCAGTTAGAGATCTCAAGCCCAGTTCTAGACACTGCACCTCCCTCACCCAAGGGAGTGTAGAACTAGCATTACTCTGACTTTCTAGCACTATGCTCCAACTACCACTCCATAGGTCAGGCATTACCCAAAGCCTCCTCCAGCCCTCCTTTTGAACATAAGCTACACACATTGCATTTAATAGTCTCAGTGAATGGAGGGCAGTGCAGTGGAAAGTTTCTATGGGACAAAGGCCCCAAGCTAGAACCCACGACCTGCTTCTTCCTAGGGTAACAGCAGCAGCCATCTCACTGAGCTACACTTTCCAGCTTGTTCTTATCTTGCTGATACCAAATATTTCCTTTACTTGGCTGCCCAGGGGATTGGCTTCAAAAGAACCAATGGAGGTGGTCTGGATAAGCCTAACTTGTTGTGTGTGATTAACACATTGTGGTGGGAAGTCAGAGGACACGTCTACAGGTGCAATTAATTTGAAGCAATAAACTCTGACACATACTGTGCCGGAGTTTATTATTTCCAAGTGCTGTGTTTGAAAGTGCACACAAGACTGCAGCATGTTGAGCCAGGTTGGATCAGCCCTGGCTGGCAGGGATCCAGGGGGTCAGCCTGCCAGCCTGGAGATGCTCCGACCTGGGTCAGTGTGCCATGGAAGGGCTGCCTGAGGCATGAGGGTGCTTCAGTGAGGGGTTAGTCAGCAGGCAGCTCCCACACTGAAGCATCCTTGTGCCCCAGCCAGCACCATCAGTATCTACACGTGTGCTGCTGTGCAGTAAAGAACTCCTCAGTAGGATAGTATTTGCATTTACAAGTACTATTCTATGGCAGAGTTTATTATTTTATTTTAATAGGTCTGCACATGTAGACTTTACCGCTGAGCTAATTAGGCAGCTTATCTCAGGTAGACGCACCCACAGAGATGAAGGTTGAAGCTTCCTTTGGCTTCCTGGTGCAGGCCACCGCCACTCAGCTACTGGGGCTAAAGGATGGGGGAGGGTTTTCTCCTCTCAAATCTAATGGCTACTAATTACAGGCTTTCAGTCAGCTTGATTTTGGGGATGCATGGAGATGTCCAGAATGGGTGTGTATATACAGTTTTGAACCTGCTTGGCCAATGTGTAGCATTCCCACTGCAGGGAAAGTAGAATCGTTGCTGCATTTAAATGCCAAAAATGCCACCTAGGTGGCTAGAAAGCTGCCAGCTAGCTGCACAAAGGGAAATAAAATTAAAACCACCTTAGTGGTTTAATTAATCTCTCATTTAAAGTATTCAATACTCAGGGTCAGATTTAGCCAAACAGAACTTAATCTGGATTGAGAAATAAGGTACTTTCAGGCAAAGATTTTTTTTCTGACTATAACTGTACACAGAGTAGCTTTGAGCATGTCCAATAAGTGTTTTTAATTAAAAACAAAGAACACGCAATGAACAAATGCATCTCTGGTGTAGATCTATCGATCTGGCCTACCATATTTAATAGTCAGTGCTAGAGATACCAACTTGTCTGAGAAGTTAAAACAACAAGAGATGAGTGGGTGGAATGAAACATTTCGTTCCAAGTAAAATCTAACTGTTCTCTTGACAAGAAGAATGCCAAAGATGCCTCTTATTAGACGAGCAACATTATTTCCTGGTTCAGGTGGACACCTGGAGTTCAGAGTACTTAAATACCTCTTACTATGCTAGCTTATACTGATTCTTTGTCCAGTATCTGAAAGAGGACCTGTAGGATAACAGCATTGACTCAGCTGCTTGGTGTTCAAGTGTTTTGCCTCTGCAAAGGCCTGTGCTTACCACCCAGCCTCTGTCAGTCCAGAAACTATACACCAAAGCAAACACTTACTTGCTGCCTTGCCTCTCCTGGAAAAACAAGCAAGTTTTTCCCAGTCTGTGTAACACAATCTGCAGAGTGGATTTCTCCTGCACTGTAGATGGGAATCCTTCAGTTTCCCAGAAAATGACAAATGCATGTAATCTCTGCCTGTCACACACCCAGCCATCAGGGTTTGGCACTGGTCAGGATACAGCACGCTCCCACACACAGCCAGTCTCCGAGGGAAAGTTCACAGAGAATCCACTCCCAAGTACAAGAAAACTACGGCTGTCTCAAGTTATCTGAACAACACAGGTTTGGTCGTCTTGATCTTTCTAATGACCTTGTAACTCAGAAGAATATGCACATCCTTTCAAAAGAATTTGGCAGTTGCTGACAAAGCAGAAGTATCCCAAGCACACTTCAAAGCATGGTGGCTTAGATCCTGCCCTCATTACATTTACCCTAGTCCAGAGAAACTCCAAAGTCAACTGAATTACAGGATAAACAGTGGGGTAACCAAGAAGAGAATATGGTCAAGTAGCTTTTCAGTATAGCCTGTGGCCTCTACTAACATGGCACTTTTGCCCTTTAAATTTCTAAACGCTTTATAGCCTAATATTTTTCCTTCTTGGGTAAATACACAGCTTTCTCTGAGCCGCAACAAGACTGCAGGTGGTACAAGTGAATGAAAGACTGTGAACACCTTTCCATTACACTTTTCATTTTTGTCCTTGGTATCACTGCCTGTAAAGTCAGCCCAGTGAAAGGGACTTGCAGCACGCTGTATACATGAGAGTACAAAGAGTTAATTTATTTCTTGTAGATCTTTTCTACTAGGCCAGATGCTTGGTTGAGAGGAAATACAATCCAAATGCATGGACTAATACACCAAAGTGAGGCATGAATATATTTTTATGTATGTCCTGCACTTAGTGCGATATCTATTACAGTATGTGGAGAGCCGTCTCACACGGATTTTCTTTTCCGATTAAGAAAAACAGATCTACGTGCACCTTGTTAATATGAAAGTATTCTCTTAAAATAACTCAATTGCTTTGTGAAAAAAACCTGATCCTTAGCTCTCAGCCTGTGACTCCACAATACCTTAAGGGTTAACTGGTTAAAAGTAAAACTGAGGCAACAGAAATCAGAATGTCTGAAAGTGCCACTTTAAAGAACTCGGTGACAAATTTATAATCCAGTATAGTATAATCTGTGATGCTCATGACAAGTTAATTTAGGTGGATAAATGGAAACAAAAAGCAAGGAAACAATTCTGTTTCAAAAGAGGTTGAATAAACAGTCATGTAGGTCATTATTCAGAGAATACATGGGTTCACTTTAGATAAAACTTATTTAATCCAGTTAGTATTATCCAGTACTACTACTACCACCACTACCTCTACTTTAAACTATGACAGATTGCAAAGGGTCAAAGAGAATTTTTATCACTCAGCCTCCTTTTGTCTTTGGCAGGTTTAATCATGTCACTTGGAATGTAGCATGAGGGGTCTGATGAAATTGGAAAAGCATGTGGAGATAAAAATCACTCTCAGATGAATTCAGACACTTCCTGCCACTCTGCAGATGCCACACTGCTGCAAGCCACCCTCCCAGGAGAGATGATTCACCTGGAAGGAGGGCCAGGCTCTGCCAGATGTGTAGGAGGCTGCCTGAGACCCACATGCTAACACTGTCTCAATTGTGTGAAGCATATGCTTTCAGTCAAGGGTGAAAAATGCAGGCACCAGCACATGCCAAAAGTCTTTCAAGCATGGCCCACCAGTCAGCCTGAAGCTTAATGCACTGATCCATCGAGTCAGCAGATGTGTGTCACCACAGTACAAGTTGAGGCTGGTTAAAGCTATAAAAGAGCTAAGTGACCTAATCCACACATTCAAAATGTACAAAGAAAACCATATTATTGTCACTTTGGGGGGCTTAATATGGGACTTTCTTCCAAGGTTTTCAGTGTTTAAGCTTGAAAAGATATATTATTGTGGAAGCACAAATACTGACCCGGAGCTATAGTTGTACCTATGCAGACTCAGGCTGATCAAAGCATAACATGGCTTTCCTTTTTATAGCATCTCTCACACACACAAAGAACATCTGCAAAATTTTACTGTGAGAGCCATAAATGCTCCTTATCCACTTGGTTGGAGGCACAACTCCAAAAATACCTGAACAGAAAGTTTATTTGTGGAGTACCACCATGTGCTTGGTAGAACCAGTGAGTTATACAAGATGTTCTTTCACTCCCAGCAGTGCTGTTGGTGTCAGGTAAGAGCCAGGCAGCAGGATGCAGCAACATCTGCCTAGAAGCTTCTCCTTCTTTTCCATTTAATAATCATTTACCAGGAACAGCATTTCTCTGACACAGTCAGAAGTACAGGATACATTTTTACAGCTGAAACATGTACTTTTTCCAGTGGCAGCGGGATTGCTTTAAAGAGATCAAAGCTCTTCAAGGACCAACATGCCACAGTACATGTGGGCAGGGACAGTTCACTGTCAGCTGCAACTGTTCCAAATAGGTTGTTCAGACATAAGGGAGCAGATGTAGTTCTCAATGGGCAAACACAATTAGGCAGATCTAAAACTTTGTTGCTAAAAAAAGGAGAGTCTTTTCCATCCATCACCTGGTATCCAGTTCACGGAGAGCTTTCTTAAGTGTTTCTGTCTGTAAATACCCAGGGCTTTGGAAGAATATTGATGTTTCACAATGACTTCTTTGTGCTTTGACATGGTTTGCCTGTGCTATAGCCTGTGGCAAGTGCACACCTGTTTCACTTATGCCCAAAAGGCCACAAAAGGCAAATTTACTTCAATTACTTCAAACTCAAATCATAAACAGGGCTCTCCTGCTTTCAGAAACGCTGCCTTGCGACAAGTTCTTTTTGAAGCGATACCTGGTGATTTAAAAACTAGCTTCTGTAACAAACTATGTAAGATTTAAGGTAGTAGATATATATTTCCTAGAATAAGTGTGAAAAAAATCACTGTGCCACAGGGATCCTTCCTAGCTCCACCCCTCCCCCATGCCCCCCTATTCTTTTAATTTAAAACACAGCACACTGTGGCTACTTAGCATTTGCACTGCATTAACACCTAGTGGTCCCAGGCAGGGAACAGGGCCAAACTGTCCTGGTTACGATACTCACTTATGATTAAAAGAAGATTCTGTGTCCAGAGCTCATAACAAGAGACGACAGGGAGATACAACACAGATCTCGTATTGTCAACCACAAACACTCAAAAATCATGAGCGAGTTCCACTGACTGACTTTTTTCTTTGTTTTTAGCTTAAAGAATGTCCTTTTTCGGCTTTCTTCTGATTCGGAATGCCCCCTGCACATACGCAGTATGCATGTGACAATTATTTTTACCAATTTAAAGGGTCACCGCAGAGGCGTAGCAGAGCAGATCCATGCCCTGGGTAGCCAGCTGCCATGGCACTGATGTTATCAGCAGTGGCAATTTTTGTGGCCCCACACAAAGGTGGTGACCAGGGTTACACTACTGTATTTCTGCACCCCTACACTGATTAGTTTTTTTGTCCCTTATCCCACCAGCAACTCTGCACTCCCACCGTCTCTCAGACCCACCGTCTGTCCCTTGCACAGCTCTGCCCTTCTTGCAGGTAGAAGAGCAGAGCTCTTCCCCCTCCATGGCATGGGATGGAGACAGTCTGAAAGGCACTTCCCTCTTCATCTTGTTATGCATGGTCTTGTGGCATTACAGAGAGAAGGAAGAACAAATTGGCCTATTTCTCACAGGAGAGGATAGGGAGGGGAAAGAGCCACCCTGATTTTCTGGGCTCCTTCCCAGGAAAGGAAAGAGGAGAAGGTAGCAAAAAGTAGCTTTGGGTACTCCCTCTCCCCATACAAAAATGCTTTCACTCCTAACAAGAGGGAAGGGAGAGTCCTACTCTAGGCGCTCCATTCAGCTGGTTAATCTCCAGAAGCTGGGGAGTAGGGAAGGCATCTGATCAGAAGGGGGTTTTCCTCTGGACAGTCCATAAAATTGCTTGAAGACTGGTGCTTCTTGCATTATGGGGAAACTAGTTTCAGCAGGGACCGAGTGAAATTTGTGAGAACAAATAGACAGGGGGTAGGGAAGGACAAGGTTACAGTCAAAAAGCAGCAGACAAAAAGAGATGTTCTATCTTTTAAGTTCTAGTTTGACTTCTAAAAGGTGGTCTTACTATCTAGCTGCCATAGTAACCACAGCCTTTATGTTTATGAGTTTATATACTGTGGTAATTTTCTTAGGCCAATATTCCAGTTACCCCTTATTTGTAAGATACCTGCCAACTTTCTGTTGAATCCTGTACTGCAGAGAGCAACATGTATTTCCCTAGTCTACCAGGTCAGCAGAGACGAAAGAAGCTGGGAGCTGTGGGACAAGAACTGTATCTTGCAACGTGTGGATGGTTCCTAACATGGTGGTGGTGCTATCAGGATCCAAATGCTTCAGATTACATACCTTTGGATTTTAAGGAAATAAGAGATTTTCCAACAGATACATTAAGTAATAGGAATTCTTTTTGTTTCCCCCTTAAAAGATGCTGTTCTTAAAGAGTTAAACTACTATATGTGTGGGCGAACTGCTTTCTGTAATTGTTATCTACAACAAATCTGAAGTGAGTTGTTGATCTTATGAAATGAAGGGTGTAGACTATGTCATTTTAAAACAATAAAAATACCAACATACTCAAATTTTTTGCCATGGATCCTTTGTCTCCAAACAGGTCAGAGTCCAGGTAGAAAATTAAAGACTTCTCCTTAGGCAAGTACTGTTATTTGAACTTTGGCAAAATACATGGCTGCCTGCAGATATCAGATCTAAATGTGACAAAATTCCCATTTCACCCATATGGAAATCGATTGTATGATTTATATCTGGAGATTACACGTGTCTACAGTAAAAAAAAAAAAAAAAAAAGACTAGTCATAGCTGGCTGAAGTCATCTAGTCCACACCTTTGCCAGGGCAGAAATACCCTTTATACTCCATTTTAAGGGTTTTTCTCCAAGCTAGTCTCTCTCAATACAGCTTCTATGTGACACTCTGAATGCACTGTGTTCTTTTCTTCCCTGCAGCTTGATCCTGCAAAACCTCTACTCAGACGAGTAACCGTTATGTTCCTAAATAGCTTCACTGACTTCAGTGAGGATATTCTTACTACTATAGAAGACTCCTCTGAACATGTGGTTCCAGGGTGGTGCTTAGTTTTTTAATTCTATCTTTTAAGACCGAGATATATTTTTCTGCTGTGATTTGATTGTTCTTGTGGTTCAGTTACCTTTCGGGTGCTGAAGCCCAGTTTGGGGCCAGTCTAATGGCATTTGCTCCAGTGTGTGGAGAGTGGAAAGCAAAGACAATACCTACAATCTTAGGTTACTCTCAATCCCCTACACATGACTTAGGCATAATTATAACCCCTATGCACTTCAAAGGACAGGAACTGAACCTTAGTTTTTTCCCCCAGGTATGCTACCTAACCCTGGATGTTGCTAGATACAGCATGCCAAAAGTCTTATTGCCAAACGACAACAGCCAACAGGCTTAGTGATAGAACGGCATTAAGCTATTTGCTCCTCCTTGCTCTAGAGCTCTTCTGGGATATCGCTTTGTTCTGGACCCAGCATGTCCCCAACAGATGCAATCTCAGTAGGGACTCCCTGATAACTATTTACTGGAAGACTTACCCTCATATCGAAGACAATCTGATGAGCTGGTACATCACTCCCTCTTTGATACTGTAGCCTGAATCAACAAGCACCATTACAGCTGGGTGAACTTGGGGCAGACTTCAAAGGGGTCCAAAGTAGGACTTAAACTCGTGTCTGGAGCTGTAGCAAGAGCCCTAACTGCTTTACCACTACATCCTAGCAGAGGAGTTATTTCATAATGTCTTTGTTGGAAGTTATTTTGGGGGGAGGATGATCTATAAATTCAGTAGTGATCTCTGGATGTTGTGGTTGTCTCAGGAATCAGCCAGTAATTTTCAGTTTTAACTATGTTAAATTCTATGACTGTGTTTCTGAGACTATGTTTCATTCTAGCCCTTGTAGTTATAAAAACAGGCCTTGCAGATCTGATGGCAATCTGATGCCTGGTGGATCCTGCAGCCAGACAAACTGCCATAACATCAACAGAAATTTTCCTTTTTTCCATTTACATAAATGATGTGCAAACTTTGAAGCCTGATTATGACTAAATAGGTGCCAAGACTGGGCACTGGTTCCCTTTGAATGACCTACCAGGTATGTTCGGCAATGGCTACAGTCAAATGTGGCTGGCCTTTATTGGAATGTCCTGATTTTCTATTCATTTGACAAGATATTCCATAGGAGACTGATGCCAAGACATATGCATGTTCCAGCAACAGCAAAGGCTATGAAACCAACTGTGACAGCTGGGTTTATAATAAAAAATGGAAATACCCCTCCCCACCCCACACACACACACACACACACAAAAAAAGGAACACTTGTTAGCTTGGACATTTCATGGTGACCTGTCATTCCCAACTCCTCGGCTATGCTTATCAAGTGCAAATCTTTAATAATGGATATCAGTTCAGCTAATTTGCACCCAATTATTTACTTTTACAAAAGGAGGGAGGTCATTTTATAGAGGAAGTGCCTGATTTTCCACCATTATGCACTGGGTTTAGTCATCACCATCCACGGCAAGTGAACAGTGGATGCTACTAAAGCAGATTGGCAGTATTATGCACCACACAAGATGCTGGATAGATTCAGCCTCATGGTCATTGAAAGTTTTTCTACTTTCCTCATGCATGGCCATTTCTTGAAATTAGACATGATAAGAGACATATGGTCAGCTATAGTTTCAAGGTAACAGTAGTTTAGGGGATTGAAGGGAGAAGTGCTGCAATTTCCAGACAGTTTGGGTACAGACAGATGTTAGGGCCCTGCTCTAACATCCACTCAACAGACGTTCTCCTGTTGGGTTGGGGGTGCTACCCCTCTCCCTAGCTCCAGGGCTGTTATTGAAAGTGGGGGGAGAGGAGGAAGCTCTCAGAACTGGGGAGGCACGGAACGGGATCCCCTCTCCAGCTGGAATATTGTGGGGAGCCAGGTCAGGCCCCCAAGGTGTGGGGACTCCACTTCCCCGCCTCCTGCTCCCTCCCCTGGACATTCAGCAGCTGGCAGCTCCGTGCTGGCTGCTCCAGGCTGCTGAACGGCCAAAGCGGGGGAAATGGACCCCCTCCCCTTGGGAGTCCAACCCAGCTCCCCCCAATACCCCAGCTGGGGGTGGGGGCACAAGGTGAAGGGACCCCATTCCCCACATCCTCCACACCAGCCCCACCCTGCCATGCCCCCCCATGTAAAAAATTAACCCTGAAGGGAACACAAGCTCCCTAAGGCACTCTGCTTCCAAACACTTTTATGTCATACCAGATTTAATCAGGGTTAATTTCTGTACAACTGGCCATTTTAAAAGTGCTCTGCAGTCATGCACATGTAGATACATCTGTAGAGTGCTTTCAGGGGGCAGATTGCTCAGAAACTGTCGCCTCTGTCAATGCCCGTTCTGTGAACAGAGAACAAAATGGAGGCAAAAAGCCTAGGGGAGTGCACACAGGAGTAGCCATGACTGGTCCCTAACAGTGCTTGCACTTGTGTACCAGGTGGTGAAAATCAGGCTGGTACAAGGCCCCCACACCTTAGTTCAGTCCAGTAGTTCTCAGCCTTTTCCACACTAGGAACTGCTTCTCTTTAAGGATATGAAAGTGCAGGGTGGATGCTAAGCCTTGCCCACCATCTCATCATGACCCAGGGGTTGTGATTCATCCCAGTCTATACCACTATCCAAGGAAAATGCACAAGTTTTTCTGAAAGAGGATTTCGGAACCAGGCTCACAGTTTTGTCAAGGTCCCCAGTTACTCCATGGAAATTAATTCAGCTGCTTGTCAGAAAATTTATACATATCTCTTCTGTTTGCAACATTTGCTTATTGTGTCATTTATTAATTCAACACTAAGTGGAAAATTGTGCTTGGTTTTCTATTTCTACCCCAGGTTTATTCTTCCAATAGACTACTATGTTTTCCTCTTTAATAGGATCTTTCCATTGACCCTCTCTACCACTTCATGCAAGAGATTGAATTAAAAAAATATTCCTGAAACTTTATCTAAAAGGAGAAATTACCACTGAAAACCACTTTGTGGCTTACGGGAAACAATACTTCGAAAAGAGAGAAGCTACAAATCTACTCTATAGCGAACATCTCCTTTCAGTTATCATTTTTGCCTGAAGGTGGAGCTCTTCTAGAGAACAGGAAGATCGTTTAGTGTGGAACTGAGAAACCATGAACAAAAATAAATCTATGTAATTATCTTTTCTTGTCTTACAAACCACGTTATGGCATATTTTTCAGTCATGTAGTTTGTATGTGATCATTTTCCATGTGGCACTTGAAAATATTGTCTTGCCTTTTAGCACTATACAAAATGAACACTGAGAACTGTTTAACTCTTTCACTCACCATACATAAGAAATGTATGCATCATTGATGTTTCTCCAACCTGCACAGAATTTATTATACAGTATACCTGCTAATGCTAATTTAGAGGCTTAGGTAATTTTGCAGTCAAGTGGTCTTTAAACTTACTTCACAAAGGTGGGAAAGTGTAGGATAGTTTGTGGAGGGAGAATTAATATGCAGAAAATTATGTAAGTTTCTTGGCCAAATCTGAATAGGTCAACTAGAGACTGGAACCTCAACATATAAATTAAATAGCATTTGTTGCAAGTATGTTAAAGCGTTTAAGCGTCCAGCTACAAGACAAAGTACTGTGAAAGAGTCCTAAATCCCAACTTCCAATGTATGCCTGACATTTGCCTTTGACTGGAAAAGCCACAGGCAGAGAATAAATGGAAGGAAATCTCACACTGTTTTTTCCTTTCAGAGTTACTCACATGTCCTGGTGGGGGAGAGGGGGGATGGCGTTTGCTGACACAGAAAATAGGCCATGAAGGAATGATCCACAAATTAAGCATTAGTGGTAAGAAAAAGCTCTTCCTATGCAACCCAGAGCCTCTAGCTTAGCAAGCCCCACTTCCACCTGAAGTACAACTCTACTGGAGGTGTATTAGCAGGGAAGTCTGCCCCCATGATTCTCCACTGGAAAAGCAATGCAGGTTGGGGCTAACTTATCATTTGTCTCTCAATTCTGAAGTAATGGAGGCAAGAAACATTTTGGGTATCACCAACTGGTGTGTTCCACCCGTCTTTCTGCACTGTATGGGCCCACAGAACAGCATTTGAGAGGCCCATACAAGACAAATAGGCAGTATTTGTCATGGAGGCGGCTGCTTGCTCTTTTTTGTGTGGAAGGCATAATTCATGCACAGAAGACTCTTGCTGGGATCAGGAGAGGATATAATACTAGTTATATTACTATTTCCAATTTAGTTATTTCCAATTTATACTGATATAATATTACATTGAGGCCGAAGTAGAGAGGCCCTAAATTCAAAAGTGAACATAATTAGTCTCAAATACACTGCACATTAATTTTCTACCTTATTCTGTGCAAATTATGCACTCTGTAAACAATACTTCTGTTACAAAAATATTTAGATCTTTATGAAGAAAAGCTTTCCTAATTTAACTCTGAAATATTCCAATTTGTTTTAATTGTGCATTAAAATGATTGCTAGGTAAGTACATGTTGTACAGGCTGTATTTTTGCTTGCAGACACTGTTGACTAAAAATCAAATTGGGTATCAGAATGTTCTTTAGATTTCGTGCTTTGAACAGTTCAGTTAGAGCATGGTTTTGTCATTTTTACCAGTAGACTGCATCTGGTATTTCAGATCAAACACAGTATGTAGCCCAGATGTGTTAGCTGTCACTCTGCAAGTAAACATTTCTGATGGACAGTGTGTTAACAACAGATTATTAGTCATGATGTTGCATGATGGTTACCAAAAGTTAGTTTAAGAATCTAAGATAACACAAGTGAGAACTGCTGCTAGAAATGATGCAGTAAGAAATGTCTATGGATAGGATTTTTTTTAAAACCTATTCTTTAAAGGGAGACTCACACATTATAGGTTTTAGCAAATACAGGTACAGCCCACTTAAGGACCACCTGGGGAGTACAGTACTGTTCAATCAAGGATGGCAGAACCTTAAATTATCAGTTACAAAGTACTCCAAATACATGTAAGCTTACATCACAAATGAAACAGGTTTGCTTTTTTCCCCATTTGTTTACATTTTTAAGGGAATTTAATGCTTGTGAAGTGTGCCAGATTGACAAACATTTAGAGGCAAATACTTATCAATCAGCACAACAGATGCAACACAAGAAACACCATTCACAATGCAGGTTTCTCCTCCTCATACTAAAATGACCTCAGCCAAGATTAGAAGATACCCTTTCTAGGGAAGAACAGTTGTTAGGTTTTTATAAGTTAGTCCTTGGGCTACTCTTCTGAGACTTCCCAGAAAAATGCATGTAACAGCTAACAAGATATATGTTTTAGTGTTATGAGCACATCCTCATTGATCATAAAGATGGATATTTGCATAAAACCAGATATGATTATGGCAGCTGCATTGTTTTCCTATGAGGGAAACTCATGCAAAGTGAAATTCACCCACATGCAGAGCCAAAATAAGGCTTAAGTGGCAGGTAAAGCCCTGGTTAAGACTTCAAATGAAGGATAAAGGGATTTCAGCCACATCAAATATTGATAGCTTATATCAAATTCAACCAGGTGAGTTACAGAAATCGACATACATTATGCTTTGGAGAACACCAGCACTACTACATACTCAAGATACTCTCTAAATTCTTCATGTCAAATTCTCAGCTGGTACAAATCAGCATAGCTGTATTGACTCTGATAGAGTTATGTTGATTTACACCAGCTGCAGAGATAGACTATTAATCACAACTTAATCAAAAATATTAACCTTTTCAAATTTTTATAGGAAAAAGACCCCAAAACTATAACTTGAAAAATCAGAGAAAGTATAAAAGCCATGGGTTAGCAAACAAGAGATCAGCTTTATTTCTGAAAATTGCAACAAATGTGTGCTCTTGATTACAGAGGTGTGAGCACTGTTACAATTAGAGTTGTGCAGACACTTAAATTATAAACCTATTTTTGAATATTTAGTAAAACTTCAGTTAACAAAAGACAAAAACAAAAAACAAAAACTTGCTGTGAGCTGAAATGTTTCGTACAAGTTCTCAGCTGGGGAGTGAATCTGAACCCAGGATTTTAAAAGAAAAATTAATCAGAAGCTTCAAGTGCTAGATTTGAAGTGTGAAAAATGAAGCAAAGAAGAAATTCTGCTTATATGCCCTCAATGCAGGGTGGGCAGCTTGCTTTTTCTCAAAAAAAAATCTATGAAGAAAATCTTAGAGGGGAAAATTCCTGAGGTATAAAAATCTTGAACTTACATCTTTTGAAAAGTGTTAGCAGAGTTGATGGTTAGGCAGAAACTACAAAAAAGCAAGCAAGCAAGCCCCAGGCAGGGTGAGGGAGGGGTCACAGATTAAATCCTGGGATTGGAGGATGGAGTATACATCCAGATGAGGGAGGAGTCACAGGTTGAACAGTCTACAGTCAGAAGCATGGCTGAAGAATGCATTGGCATACTTAATATTGCTTAAACAAGCTATCTTGGGTACTTCTAATGGTGTAGTCTCAGAGAGGTCAGTGTGTGCTGTAAAACTCATCCAATACTTGGGTGATTACCCACAACAAGCTCTATGCTGCTGCTACTGTGGTGTTTTCAATACCCAAGCAGACTAATTTAAAGTTAGTTTTGCTAGATGTATATATAAGCTGCATTTATACCTGTGACTATAGTGTAGATGTACCCTAGAAGAATTAGATACCAGAAAATGATATTGCACAACTTGTAGCCTTTTCAAGCTGCCCTGTGCATCTCCTGTATCCTCATCAACAGATACCATCCCTAATCAGGAAAAAAACATTTATTTTCCATGAAAATTCACTTTTTGATCTTTCTTACTGATACTCTGGTATTATGGACTCCTGTTTGCTAGGAGATGGACTTACTTGAATACTCATTAATAAATACTCTTGAGTACTCATTACTAAATACTTTTAAGTATTTACTGAAAATATTTTAAAGAATGAGTCTGTAGGCTACTCCTTGTTCCTGCAGTACATGCAGCCAGGGAAGTTCATGCTCCCACACACATTTTTGCCATCCTGGCAGTTGCTAGGAAGCACAAAGAAAGTGCTGTTAATGGTTTTGAAGCATTGAGGAACATGTAAGTAATTCTCTTGTAACATAGGAAACATGCAGGAATTCACAAATGGATTTCCAGGCAGGGGATGCCAATTAAAATGAAAAGATTAAGTAACTGCAAGGTTGAAAATGATGGAGTGGGCTGAAGAATGAGAATGCTGACAACGTGGGCTGCTTGCTGCTTCTGCAGTTAATTTCAAATGGACACCCTGATGTATTTACCTGAACAGCTGAAATTCCTATGAATGCATCAGGCTGGTTAAGCACTGCGTTATTGAGTCCACTAGCTACATAGAGGAAGTGAAGTTTGAGAATGGAAAGTATTCATCTCAGCTCAGGATGAGCAAGAAATGATGATACATAATTTCAATAAAAATCCATTAGAGACTGAACTGTTAGTATACTTTACAAAGTCATTCCAGATCAGACATATCTTTCTGCACGCACTGCAGCCAGAACCTGGTAGGGTCAAACAGCTGATTTATTTGTGGGATTAAATGGAAGAGTTGTCTCTGGCTGCTTTAGGGTTGAATAAGTCACCCTGTCCTCAAATGACTAAATTTGTTAGAAATCTAAAAGCTAGAAGTTTAATTTCATTTTAAAAGCAGTGGTCCTGGCTGTATCAGTTTAATAGATTTCACCAAAAGTACAAAACTGATCAGGAAACAAGATTTAGTAAGGCCAGAAGAGTTTTTTTTTAAAGATTCTATTAATACAGCCATGCAGAAGATAAGCAACTTCATTCTGTAGCAAATTTTAACAGCACTCTGGGCTCATCCCTTGTCCATTCAAGCTGAGCAACATACCACAACTAGTGGCATAATTAGGGCGGGGTGACAAGGGTAGACACCCTGGGCACCACCTTGGGGGAAGGGAGCAGAGAAAAATAGGCTGCTGCCACAGCCACACAATCATGCCAGCTGCACGGCAGTAAGCAACAGTCCCTGCTGTCCAGCCCATGTGTGTGGCAGCTGCCATGGGTGCCCAGCTGCATCATTACAGCTCTGATCACAACTGTACCAAGTGCAAAACCTTGCCATTTTGAAATATATAATTTGAACTTGATTGCTTGGCACTAGCTACTTGTTAGGTGTCTGTGTTCTGTTGTCTGCATCAGCAAGAGACTGTACCAGATGAGACGCTCTATCTGTGCCCATTATAATATCATATAGAAAAATGAGTTATATAAGCCCTCTGTCTGCCACAGTTTTTGCTTTTTCCTACATCCTTTTTTTTTTATTTGAGAAGGCCCAGTTGATTGGTAACTCCCTTGAGCACCTTCAGGGGTGGCCATAAGGTCACACCATCTCCTCAAAATCACCATTAAGAGTGTTTGGTAATAAAGCGGCCATAGGGAATCTTCAGGATTTTTCTGCCCTCTCAGTCCCCTCCATAGTGTTTATTCGTAGTTGAGCAAAGATGCTGATGATGGTGGGAAAGAAATATGGAACTAATTTCCTCCACTTCCCAACTACTGCTTCTTGTTGTGCACCAAGATGCACATAAAAAAACTATGTGTACAAGAAAAGAACAACAGGTTTTTCTTGGCCTTCAAATGATCAGAGGCACAAACTGTAGCCGTAAACTCTTTAGTTCTGAATCTGTGATGTAATTAGACTGCAAACTCCTCAGGCGTAGGCTTTAATTTCCTATGTTTCCACAATATCAGAAACCATGGTGGACATTTCCATGTGGGAGATATCACAACAACGATGCCTAGGTAACTGTTCCAAAGAATTACCAATCTTTGGCTCCAGTTAAGGAATGCACACCGATGCAGGAAAGCACTTAGGCAATTTAGGCCTGTGCAAAGCAGCTAGTATTCGCTTCAGATTCAGTCGATTCAGGGGACAGTGATTCGATTCGGTGACTCCAATCACTGTCCTGAATCGATTCGGCCAAATCCGATTTGGACATTTGGCTGCAGCCAAATCTCCGAATCAGCCAGGCCCATCCCCCACCCACTCTCCCAGCCCCGGCAACGGCTGCCCCGTCCACCCCAGCTCCCGGCACTTTGAACCCCCCTCGCCCCCCAAACTCACCGGGTGCTGCCTAGGCAGGGGGGCAATCCCCGCTGCCCCCCACTGCATGGGAGGCTCTGCACGTGCCCCCCACC
>NW_005842430.1:225973-240509 GCF_000455745.1 Alligator sinensis
ATCCCCAGTGCCCCCCACCATGTAGGGGGCACTTCCCAAGCCCCCTGAAGCCCCAAGGCCACTGAAAAAGCCTGTGAGTTCTGGGTTTTTTTCAGTTTTCTTTTTTTTCTTAAGGGGCCAGATCTGGGGCAGGCGGGGCAGCCATGCGGGGGCTGGGGGAGCAGGCAGGGGACAGGGCCTGGCAGGTGTCCCCTCTATGGTCTGCTCCTCCAGCCCCAGCTCTGAGTCTGGCTCCAGCTCCCTGCTGCAGCAGGTGGGGACTGCCCGAATCATCAACACTTTCTGAATCTTTTCCAAAGATTCGGAGAGCTTTGAATTGATTCAGACCTTTTTATTGGTCCCCTGATTTGATTCAGATTCAGAGATTCAGCCACTGAATCAGGCCAGATCTCCTCCGAGTCAAATCACCACCCAAAGCTTCACACAGCCCTATTAGGCATATGCTCAAATCCCACAGAAGGTAACAGTCATCACCAAAAATCAATGAGACTTAAGCATATGCTTATAACTAAACATGTACTTCAGTGCTTTCGTAAGCAGAGCCTAAATTGACAATAAGACAAAGAATGGAGCTCGTCTGTTGGTTCGACAGTTTTCAATATTTTAAAGGTAATATAATCAATTTTCTGCTACTCAAGACAAAAAAATAATTGAAGAAAAAAGTGACATTCATATTACTAGAATTTTTTTTTAAATACTCTAGGGAAGGTAATGTCTCCGAGTTTGGGAAGACTTATTGTTTTGTTAGATAAGCAACTTTATGGTCCATGTGTCAGAGCACTAGATCTAATTTTTAATACATAGCTGACTGCGAAATTAAGATGAAAACTCAAGTGGCATTAATATGCCTATGTGCAACGGGTGCTGTATTTTAATGTGTTTTGTATGCTGATATCAAAATTATATTTTCAAAGCAATAATCAAAAAAATCATTAGTTATAAATTACTGGGGGCTTGTCACATTTAACAAAAGCAATTTTTGTTAGATATGAATATTGTCTTGAAACAGATTGCTATCATGAATATAGCAAAATCCTGATTTCTAATGGCTAGATGGTTCAGCACGAGTTTCATCTTCTTTGCAACTACTTTGCCATCATAACTAGTTCCATACTCCCTGATTTTCCTCCCTGCACATGTTCAGGTGGTATGGGTAGTGGGTAGAGTGCAAGTCACTTTGCCTGATCTCTACTTGGTGCAATGGATGCTTCAGCCCATAGCAGGTGGCATCATTTAAAGTAAGCCCTGTCTATTTTATTTATAGGTAAATTATTTCTTAATGCATTTTCTAAATATAGTATACTTGATCAGGCTTTTCACATACCCTAAATTAAGGAATACAAAGATAAACCTAATTCATTTACTTTGGTGTAAATCTGGAGTAAATGATTACAGAATCTGACTCATAACTAGAGACCCACAACCCCACTGTTTCTGCGTGGGGATGCTCAAAAGGCAAAAATAACTGATTTATTTAGGCAAACTATTGTTTTGCTTTTACTGTTTTTGAGACCAGGCTGCAGTAGGCATATTTTAACCATAATGATCAAAGCACAAGGCTTTCACTGAAGATTAATGACTGGCTAAGAGGATAGTTAAAAGTCTGTTTACCCCAGCTGGTCCTTAATTCCCAGGAAAAGCATCTGTAGACCTTAATATTGCTATAAACTGAAAAAAGAATGAAGGGTTGTGTGATTTCAACTGATTTGTACAGTACCTTCCTGAGAGTTAATGTCCTGTATATTAGCCAAATTGTTCAAATCATCTCTTTATTCCTATTAAGATTAGTAGATTATTAAGTAAATAATCCTGTCCTACTACAGAAGTGTATTTCATCTGAGCATTACAAACAACTTTTACAATTAAATCATTAAGTCTCACAGCACCCTTGTGAGGTAAGCCAGTTAAAAGAAATACAGGAATCACTTCACTCTTCATTGAAATGCAACTGTATCTGGGTGGAGAGTGATAGCTATTGAACAGCTGACAGCACTCCTACACAACATTTTAGGGCAGAAAGCAAAGAATGTCATACACCACTTAAACTGCAGAGGGATTCAGCTTGGCATAAGGTAACTACTTGAGATATCTGACGCTAACAACGTTTGTTCTTGGAAAAGATGAGCGTGAATCTCAGCCACGCTGGTTAGTAAATATTCAAACAACAGGATATTGGTATACGTAAAGTAAATTAATTGGTATAAAAGCTATAATAATGGTCAAGACTAAGATCATTTAAATTCTTGAAAGGCTGTATTTTGTGGCAGCAAAAATGTTATTTAAGTATACAACTGGAATTGTGCCACTTCTATAAAAGAAAGCAAAGTGAAAGTTAAGCTAATGAAATGAAAAAGTATCAAGTGCTACATCTTGTACCAAGCTTAATTTCACAATAATTACCCCAATGAGAGAGACCAATTTTGAGTTATCACAATGTGGCAACCAACTGATGGGTCATATTTAAATCTCATACATAAGCTGGCAATCATGTCAAGACTTGAAATATGCTATACACTATATGTTCATGTGTATTTTCCCACAGATTTAATCTAATCAGCAAAAAACAAATTATTTGTTTTTAGCATTACTATAAAAAGAAAACATCTGGTAGCCAATCTAATTAAACAGGTGAATCAGATCCTAAGTCTTGTTTAAAAATTTAAACAAGCTAAAAAAAGTTAAACAGTGCTAATTTATGAGGAAAAATCCTATAAGAAGGATTGATCCAAGGTTCTTTGAAGTCAGCAAAAAGAATCCCATTGACTTGAATCAGACCACAGTGATGTTCTTAGAAGGTCTGTTCTTTTTTCCCCCTCCTTTTTACCCAAATAAACCAGATGATCTATATTCTGTGAGAGAACAATATTTAGAAAGGTACAGTATTTACCAATTCTCTCCTTACCCCTACTGCATTTTCTATATTCATCATCCTGACCTAGAACTTGAAAAGAGATGGGCATTCAGGGGCAAGCATTTAATGGTGCACTTAATAGTGCTTATAGTTTAGGTGTCATAATATTTAATTCCTTAACTTTGAAGCAAAAGGATGTAGTAAACCAAAAGTCTGTGAACAAATAATTGTATGCAGCAACAACAGTTATTTGCATCCACAACAAGGGAGGTCCAGTGAAAGCTAGCATCAAGCTCTTATTTTAAATATGGTTTTCCAACTATGCAAATGTTGCTGCAATTGTGAAGTACTATATTTTCCACTCAAAACAGAGATGCTGCTTATGTAAAAAGTACAGAGAAAATAGTTCCAATGCCCAATCTTTGCTCTTCTCCCATTTGGTTTTGTTTTTTTTTTACCCAGCTCTTATACCTTATCTTAAATTAACTGCCTGACCCTGCAGACATTAAGGTCAGGGAGGGAGAGGGATATCTAGTCCCGAAGATGACTGGGGCAAGGATCCCCTCTATGGCTCTACCTCTACCCCAGGTGGTATGAAAGAAGTGATCGGTAAAACACAAAACTCAACTGTCTGTGAACCTAGGTGTATGCCTACATACCATCCTATAGGTCTAAGGCCTTCAGAATGGTGAGCATCTGTCATTACTAGAACTAAGGGAAGAATGATCCTTCTGCTCAGAGAAGACCTTCAGAGCTGGCATATCTCCTACCTTCTATAAATGAAAGAATTAAATCTCATTCTTGTAGGCAGATATGATGCAAAAGGGCATAGCTAAAGAGTAGTTTGTAAATACTGGTAAAGGTGTGTAACCGATATTTAGGCAAGTGGTCCCCAACTTTGGCTGGCATGTAGGCAAGAACACTCCAGCCAACATGACATGCTGCTCTCCCTGTAAACATCAGCTTAAACTTTTTAAATTTCTTGTGGACATGAGCAACATCAGGGTCCTGTAAGCAACTTGTTGATAACAAACATGGTGTTAACAAGCAAGGTTGCAGGTTCAATTCCCCAGTTCGACTAGATGATCTCTTGAGGTCCCTTCCAGCTTTGCTTCTCTATGACAACAAGCCATTACTTGGGGACCACTGTGTTAGATGTTAAAAGGACCACTGCCTGATCATGACAAGATAAGAAGAATGTAAGACATAAGCACAGCAATTCCATTAACATGTACAGGTAAAAAGAATAAGCAATAAAAGGGTCCCTTGAAAAGTACATGCTTTTAAAATCTATTTTCATATACCCATGTACAGAGAAAGGAGGAATCAGAGTTAAGGAAGTCAGAGAGTTTGGCTTAGCTCTGTTTTTTTGAATGATAAGCCATGCCAAGCTAGTGACCGTACACAGACATTATTTATTGGTATGTCACTATGATCTTTAAATATAGTATGCATCTATCAATGTCCTATTTCATGCGTCTAATAAATTATATAGCCCAATTATTAGGTTGTCTATCCATGCCATATTTAGCTCTGGGCTGCCTCCAAGCCTCTTACTGTCCAGGGCATAACTACTAGGATCTGTACCTTGGGTGGCAGCAGCAGATGCTGGGCTGGCTGTGGCAGTGGCTGCTGTTCTTGTGACCCCTTCTCAATGGGCACTTGGACTCGTTCCCCAGTAACTCACTCCTCCTTACACTACTGGTGCAGACCTACGTGGCTCTGAGAGAGAAAGTCCATGATGATGAGACTGGTCCTATTTTTTACTATTTGGGTGTTGCTTTAAATCAGTTTTATATGATCCAGGCACCACTGTCCAAGACAGTTTTACTGTATGTTCTTAGAATTATGGCAGTGTGATGACCCAGAGAAACAGAGATTATGTTAGCCATCTAGCTGGTAATCCAAATGCTGTGATTCAGACTGCAAAGCAGTAACATAATAGAAAGACAATGAACTAAACAACAAATATTTAGTGGGCAATTCTTTACTGCTTTGCCCCTTGTGTTGTCACCTGTACTGTGCAGGTGATACAAAGTGTTTTCAAATCAAGTAGCAACATTTTACATTCATCTTCCACAATCAGGTGCAAGCGATGATCAGGCAAAAGAAGTTCTTCATGTTTCAATTCCAAATATTCTATTACCAGTCTCCAGAACTAAAAGCATCCCAGAATTCAGGTTCAAAAGAACTATACCACAAAATTTGCTAATTGGTAACTGCTCCATCCCGGTCTAAAGTAGAATTCACATGTGGTTCTAAAGGCAAGTATGAAATAAGATGGACACCCATGTCTTAAGTGGCAATCCTACCTTCAAATGTGACCTCAACTAATGCCTGTGTAATCTTCAGGTTATGTTTTAATTGATAGTTAGGCAAACACATTAGCCCTAAATAAGCTTGGAAAGGGATCACTAATGGCAATAGTTTCACAGGTGTAGACAAGGTATAAAGTGGCCTTCAGAATTACTCATATTGATGTCCAAGATAGAAAGAAGCTAGTTTGACTATCAGGACCTTGGGTGAGTTTGTGGGTCTGGCAACTACTGGTGGATTGGCACATTATTTTGCTTGCAAATTGAGGAAAGAAGCTCCTCTTTCATCAATCACCATTTTATTGTCAAGTGAAATGGGATTTGTTTCTTAGGTCTCATTTTCACTCCCATTTACACTAGTGCAAACCTAGACAATTTTCCTAACTCCTTGAATCCATGATTTATACTGATATGTTGGCACAGTCTGGTCTTGAATTTGCCTTTGAGTCTATTAAGGCAGAGTCCTTATTTGGAACTCTAACAATCAGATTTGGTTACATCAGCTGAAACTGTCATTTATTCAAGGCTAAATGAAAGCAATATTTAGTCTTTAAGGTTAGTAATACTTAAAATGCAAGAAATATTTTATAAACCTTGTTCCAAGTGAAGTAGTATGTGTATATACCTAGACCAATGTGCATAGTTACTCTTAAGGATGGAGAAAGAGAATAGAACCTGTGCGTAAAACTAGTATAACACCACATCAGAAGAGCTGCAGGTGCCGAACAAAAAACAGACATTTGCAAATATTAAGTTCCTATCAATAAACATTCAGTGCCACCATTATGAATGCTTACAGGATCCTTAAAGAAAGCAACAGAAGGTAAAACAATATACTGCAACTGTGTTACGACGCAATAGCAGAGCAACATTACAGCTGCTTTTACAACAAACTTCTGGCAGTTGGAAGGTTATGCCGCCGCCTTTGTTCTTTTAGTCCTGAGAGATAGCAAAATATATTGGGGGCAAATAAAAGACTATTCAATGAACTATTTCAAACAAAGTGTCACTTAAGCCATTCTATCAGAGAAAAAAACCCATGACTGGCTTTCTTTAGCCAGCTAGATAACTTACTATGCAAGGATCCTCTGATAAAAATCTTTGACATTTCAGTATAATAGCATAACCAGCTATTTTTGGTGTACCTTACTGTAACAAAGTGGGGGGAAAAAAGGATTATAAGGAAAAATTTGGTGCAAGATGTTTTCTGCTATCTTTCTACAATGCAGAAATGTAATTTTCCATAAGATCAAGACCAAAAAGAAGATGTTAAGCTATAAAAAAACTATATATTTATCGCTAAACTCAATTAAAGTATCAGTAATTATCTTAACCGGTGATGGAGGAAAAATAATTCCATGTATTAAACTGTATCTTATACGCGGCTTCCAGTGAAACAGTGCAGACTTCGGGCAAGTTCGTATGATATTTAGAAATATATTCCATGTACTTCCATACTGTCTCCAATATAATATACCATTTGATTTAAGGTGTAGCCATAACTCAGCATTGTGCATGTACACATGTAATATTCCAAATGCCAAAATGCTGTAGCCTTTTTTTTTTTTTTTGTGCTGCATACCAGATCTTTGTAAACTGTGCAGAACTGCCTCCAATGCTTACAAGTTGTGAACAGGCCAACAATGAGCTTCCCCAGACACTAAATCATAATCTTCATGTTTTTCGTATTTCACATTCTAGCCACAGTTTCAACATCCCATACCCCGTGACATTAGGGAAGGATAAATCAACAAGCATGACAGCTCCCTTGTAGAGACTGGTACGGACCTGGGATCTGCCACAGCCAACACCCACAGCTTCTGCCAGATGTCTTTAAGAGCTCTGTGGTGTTAACCCCTTCAGGAAGAAGTAATGTTCTTCTCATCCTGCACTTTTATTAAGCGAGCTTTCTTAAATAGAATGAGCCTGTTATGATCCAAGTTAATTCAGCAAGGCTGTGCAAACAGTGAAAACGATCAGTTAAGTCCCTGCCCTTGTGTTGTCTATAGGTTTAAATTCTACAGAACTGCATAAAATACCAGGGCAAGTTTTCCTTAACAAACACAGAAGTTACCTGTTAATGTGAAAGAATAAATAGTGTGTGTGTGTGTGCGTGCATGCACGTGCACACATGCATCTTAGTGTTAGCATATGATTTCCATAAAAAGTTATGGCTATTAGATATAGGTATGATTGTAAGCTATTAAAAAAGCAAATAGGTTTACATTAGGATTATTACATTTAGGGTCCAATTTTATGTCCCATGTGTAACCAAAACTCCTTCTGATTGACCTTAAGACAGAGAGGTTGGGCTCAATCCAAAGTCAATGGAAAGAATCCCAGTTTTGCAACTAAATCCAACACCCACTGAAGTTACTGAAAAGACTCCCACATGAACTATACTGGGCTTTCGATCAGGTTCCAAGGTTCTTAAACTTGTGCATGATTTAAAGTTTGTAAGTATCTATATTGGCTTAAAGTTACACAGTGTTAAATACTCTGGACACAGCTATATTGAAATGAAAGTGGACGTTCCCTTGAAATTTTATCTTGGTGCAAAATAAGCAACATCTGAAAAATCAGCTGTCTAAAATCTTTTCACCCAATTTTGTTAGTAAAAGTAACATTCAAAATGATGACTATTACGGGGAAAATGTTCTCTTTTAATTTAGTTAATTTGGTGTATTTGTACTTGACATTTTATCTAATCCAATTCAATGTCTCTTGTATATGTTGTTGGTCTCTTCAGTTTGTCTTGGCTTCTTTATGAAGCAACAAGTCAGAAAAAATTAAAGAATGAAAACAGTATTACAATACTAGGAAGCAGTGTCCTGAATAGGGTACTTCCTGAAACTACTTCTAAGTTGCTTTTTAAAAATTGCTTAGATAGAGTTGGCAATATCCCTTTCGACAACTGCAAAGATTCCATTTTCTACCATTTGTGGAAGTAATTATATTGAGAGAGAGTTTTAAAAACATTCTATAATGGAAAGCAAAAATAACTTTGTAATAAAAAAATAACTATTTTTAAGTTCAGCATGTCACTAACACTCCTTAAAAAGGCTCTCAAATTTAACTTCATCTACAAAATGCAGACAACTTAAACTGAAATTTGTTATAATTAAATCAACTGTCCCAAAAATATTGGGTTCAAGACTAGTTTAATATCCAAGTAGACTGTGCGCACTTTAAGATTCAGAATATATATTACTTTGTATGTTCTGCAGCAAGTTCATATTTTGAGAGAAAAATATATTTTAAAATATATCACTTTAAGAACATGCTATTTCATGCTAAAGGGTTAAGTAACTATTATATTCTAAAGAGCAAACTGTTTGCCTTAGGGCCATCTTCTTACTCCTGATGAATTGCCTGACACTTCATGTATCATGCATTACTTTTCATTAAGAAGTAACATTTGGTTCCAGTCATAGCATAAGACCTTTCTTTGGTGACGTAAAGCAATATGGAATATACCAGGAAATTAAAATATATTTTAGTGTTCACTAAATAAGCTGATCATAAATAGTAAATATATATGCACCCATTACCTTGAACCTTAAAAAAATACTGGTCACAATTTTATTTGCAGATAACCAGTATATGAGATGAGGCAAAAGGAATAAACACTTGTATGGTCCAATACCAAGAGTTTTCTTTTAAGATTACAGTAAAGTAATAGGAATAGGAAGACTATGAAGCAAAAAAAAAAGTTGAAATTGTATTTACCAGTAATATACAGATAAGCTGTTCAGGCAGCATTAAGTTAGGTAAGAAGCAAGATAATTAACTACTATGCAGCAAATTGTGTCTGTGCTTAGTGTGAGTGGACTTCTCCTGTTTGCTGGAAGAATAGGAGTGTGGGAGGGAGTTGTCACTTCTAGTCACAAAACTCTTAGATCCTCATTTAAAATACATTCTGCTTTGACAGATGTGTATTTATATGCATGTGTTCCAGCATCCTTTGGGTGTAAGAGGGTAATGACACTTTAGTTTCTTTTTCAGCATTACAAGAAGCCTGATTTATGACTTGAATAAATCTATATAAGCCATGTTACGCAATATAAAATGTTACTGTTGTGTACTAGGATTTTTTGTTATCGGAGACACTGAAAGCTGTTTGCAGAGTCATTCAAAAAATGTAAAAATGATTGGAAAGTAATCTTGCCAACATTTTATACCAATTTTGCAAAACAGTAGGAGAGTGAATTATGAAAACTTTGGACTCCGTTCAATTTCCTCTTAACTTGGAAAAAACCCCTCATGCTGTACATGACCTATGCTAATGCACTTTGTGGATATTTATGAAATAACATTACTTGCTTTTGTAGCTATGTATTTGAGGATGCTAATAGTCTCATGTAAAGCAATTTAAAATACAAAGGCTTGATTCAGTCATATAGGTATGAAACTGCAGGATTTCTTTCAAGTAGGACAGCTCCTTCTTCCCTCCTTCACTGTAGTACCAGGTACCAGAACAAGAGAAAGCGTCTCTCCTGTGCTCTCCTACGCTACTGGCATCTAGGCAGTGCAAAGGAAGAAGCATCCTGACTTGTTTGAGGGAGGCTTAGGGAATGCAGGTTGGGAGAACAGGGATAGACTACAGGGGACAGGGGTACAAGGGGACAGACAGAAGGGTATAGAAACCAGAAGTTGCAAGTCCCCAGTATTTCTCTGCTGTCAGCAAATAGCTCTAAACCTCCCTTGAGTAGCTGGTCTACAGAGAGGAAAAGAGCCTAGTTCTGCTATAAACAAACAACAATGCAAACTGTCAAAGCCTGAAGCTGAATCGATTCAATCTTTGCAGGTTAGTTTAAACTGGGTAGACTGAACCGATACACAAGTGAACAGACATTCACTTTTGATTCTGGAAATACAGCCACGTGCCTGCAGTGGCTCAGGCCAGAAATTAGAACCTGCTTCCCTGACTAGCTGGAGCAGATGCTTGGGCCAAGGTTAACCTGTCCACCCTGAAAGGGGAGGGTTTGTGGGAGAGGTGCAAAACATTGTGGGATGCTAGAGGACAGTGGCTAAGTATGGTCAAAAAGCCCAAGGCTGACTTGATTCAATTTTTGCAGATTAATCTAAACTGCATAGATTAAACTGATAAGAAAGTGAACAGACATTCATTTTGATTCCAGAAATGCAGCCAAATGCCTGAGGTGGCTCAGGCCAAAAGCCGGAGGGCACTACAGTACACCTTCCTGCTTCGCTGGAGCAGACAGCTTGGGCCAAGCCCAGCCTGCCCACCCTGTGCAGAGGAGTTTGCAAGGGAGCTGTAGAGCATCCTGGGATGCTGGGGGACTGTGAGCTATCTTGTATCTGGAGAGGATCTGGGACAGAAGTTCAATAAACCGATTTAATCTAAATCAGATAAGTCTGATACTGCATCCACCAAAGCTTGTCTTAAACTGGTTTTGGCCATGTTGAAAGTGGCTTATTTGCACTGAACTTCTGTTGTGTTACAGATCTGAACTGGTTGGTGATCACTTATACCGGTTTTAGGGGTGCACCAAAGGAGACCTATTAGCCAATACTGATCCAATTTCCAATGCAGCTGCATGCGACTGGTAAGTCCGTTGTGGTGGAAGGGGGGTGGGGGGGAAGGGGCATGGGAGGGCAGATCAACATCCCCTGTGGTGAAGGAGGGAGGGGGCAAGGAGAGGCGCTGCCCAGCTGGGGTGGGGCGAGGACTGGGACTGAGCCCCGGCTCGTCTGGGGAGGCAGCTCCCGCCACCGTGAGCATCCTGGGGGGGCACAGGGTGGAGGGGAAGACATGTGCCCCTGGATCTGTGTGGGGTGGGGTGGGGCAGGGCAGGTCGGGCGGCCATGCTGCAGCTGTGGGCTGAAGCTGGGCTCTTCTTGGCAGGGACCGGGCTCAGGGCATGCGGCAGCAGCACTGGGAGGGGGGGCTACAGAGGGGGCTGCAGCCACCCCAAATTTTGCCATAGCTTCCCTATAGCCCCCCCTCCCAGCACCACCACTGCCTGGCCAGCGCAGCCCCAGCTCTTCCCAGCGCATGGGTGGAGGCGGGGTGCTGAGCCAGGACTGTGCTGGGCAGGTAGTGGCAGCACTGGGAGCGGGGTGCTATGGGGAGGCTATGGCAACATTTGGGGTTGCTGTACGCCCCTCCCAGCACTGCCACTGCCTGCCCCGAGCCCAGCCCTCACCGAGAGGAGGCCAGGGTGGCCCTGGCTCCAGCTTGCCCACCCCACCCCTCACAGATCCGGGGGCACATGCCCCCCCATGACCTCCTGGGGTGTTCGCAGCAGCAGGGGCCACCCCCCGATGAGCCATGGCTCTGTCCCACAACCCACCCCACCCTGGCTGGGCAGCACCTGCCCCTCCCGCCCTCACCACAGGGGGCATTGATCTGCCCCCCACGCCCCTTCCCTCCCCTTCCACCACAACAACAGACTTACCAGCTGCATGCAACTCGCCATGCTGCCAGGCCCTGCCCCTCATCGCTTATGTCTTGCACTGCAGCTACAAGCACACATGGGTATTTATCAGCCAAATTATTGGCTGCTTCAGGCCAATTCCTGATACAATTTTCTTTATATTGGTACTGATCCAATATCAGACTGATGTATTGGTGCATGTCTAACCAGTTTGTGTAATTTCTGTCCCTAGCCCAAATGGTAACAGTTAATGCTGCATATGGTTCTCAAGGCTGCAACCCTGCAGATGAAATGAACCCTGTGTGTAGATGAAATGGGGGTGGGGTGGGACGGGACGCTTCAATTTAGGGCCCTTAAAACCCCTGTGTCATGCACAAACTCTGCACTTACCTGCCTCTCTGGCAGTGGGGAGGGGAGGGCGAGCTGCCAGCAGACGGAGCAGTCCCTAAGCTGTGGGAGAGGGGCTGGTGCTTTGCTCCGTGGCAGTGGTGCATGCCCCCCCTGGTGGCACCTGCCCGCAGGTACCCAGCTCAGGCAGTTCTGGGGGGCACCGCAGCCATAGGGGGAAGCACTGGGCCCCTGTGCAGCTCAGGCAGGCTTGAGGTGGGGGGGGGCCGAGGGAGATCAGGCTTGTGGCTTTTCTTGGGTGGAGCCTGTCTTCCCCGAGCTGCTACAGGGCTTGCTGCACACAGCCCAGTGCTTCACTCCACAGCTGTAGGGGCAGCAAAATAAAATGCCTCTGAGGAGTTTTATTTTGCTGCGCCCCATGTTATTTGAGGCGCATTACGCTGCCAAATTTCCTACAGTGGCTGGAATTAATGCTTAATACACCAGTGAGGTGCACAAACACCAACATTATTAGAGTGGTGCAAAAGCACTTAGCCCGCTTTAAAGTGTCATGCACACACACCCCTCATTTCATCTACACATGGCCTAGGAGATCAATATGATTCTATTAGCAGAATAGCTGGTTTTTAATTTGCATTTTTTTAAAGGCAGGAAACAACATTAAGAAATCTGTTAAAAGAACATTAAGGTTGCAAGAATGAGCACTCCCAAATTGGGAAATTCTGGAAGCTGACCTGTACCACTTTAATGTGGCTTCTTCTTATGTGTATATTATGATGTATTGTGTAGACGAATATACTTTCATAATAGTTTTTCCCCTCTGAGGCCCTACCTCATTCTGTGCATAGGGAATTAATCTGGACTGTGTACCCAGTACAGTTATGGGCCTCACTGCAAAAGTTGGAAGGTGTACATTGCATGAGCCAGGAGACTGCAGGGAGAAAGAGTGCAGGCTTGTGCTTAAGGCAGTTGAATGTCATCCTGGAGAACGGGATTCTATCCAAGCATCTCCCAAAAACCTCCTTGGTGGTTATAGGCAAGTCGCATCATTCTTTCAATATGCAGCCACTGTGGGTCCTTTGTTTTCTGAGTGCCTAACTTGGGAGCTGATTTTTTTCAGAAGTGAAGAGCACTCTCCCCCCACAACTGTTCAATGCACAAAATTGTTCAATGGGTTACAAAAATGCTAAGCATTTTGAAAAAAATAAGGCTTAATTTCAGCCTTGACTTATGTGTAAAAGGGAAGAACTCAAGTGAGGAGGTTGAACAGCATACTGTAGTAAATAAGGCATGGGACCATACGCTGAAAGGTATATGAACATAAGCTTTTATGTGCAATGCCAATTTGGTGGCATATTGCCAAGCACCCACCAGTCACAGTCTTCAAAGCAGACTGCAAGTGACTCAAAGCTTATTGAGTACATAATTAAACCTCAGCCTTCTTCCTCAATTACAGGCATGCATGTCGGAACCTGATTCTCAGAAGATTCTCTTAGAATCTGTCCTGTGGAATTGGACTGTCTCTCGAAACACAATGGTGTTCTGTGGCTATTCTCTGGTTGCTGTGCAATGGATGCTTATTTGTATTTTTTCCCTTTTTCTTTTTTTTTTTAAATAGTATTGCCAGTATGAACTCTGACAGTTTGTAAATACCTTAAAATACATTTGTCTGTATGTTCACAAGACTAAGAGAGCCAGAGGGTAAAAGTGGTTTAAGAAAAAAGAAAAGAAGCAGCAGCAACCAACCCCACATCATAAAAAGTCATTAATTCAAAACTACCCCTCAAAGCAGTTACACAGCAACTGAAGAAGTGACCAACTGAAACACCCATCAAAAGGAAAATACTGAAATTAAGACAACCTGTTTCAGAGATAAGCAGCCCAGTCTTTTTTTTTTTCTTTTTTTTTTTGGATGCCTAATGTATGTGTTGATTTGGCTGCAAAGGGAGTTCCAGGATAAATTATGTTGGGAAGTAAAGCAAAAAGAGGATAAAAGTATTTTTTTTCCCAAATCTATGCTTACTTCCTCTAGTGCCACCCCTTCCAGGTTTGGACTGAGACCTCTGTACAGAGAAACATCATATGAAGCTATGAGTAATAAATATAATCAGAAAGTGTGTTGGCAAGATGGAGCTCATCCTAGTTCCAGACTCCCTGCAATTGCAACAACAACAAAAAGAAGGGGGGGGGACTCCCAACAGGCAAGAAGGCAGGTCTTGGTAGGGCAGGAAGGGAGCAGCTTCCCAGTAACTCACAACACCGAGGCCTTTGCTGTGACAACGACCGGTTTGAACTGCACGCCAAAGGCTAATCTCAGGATTTATCTGAAACAGCAGCCAGCTAATAAAAACGTAGATGTCGAGGATCACTGCGGATTATCGCTGTTGGTAAACTGCTGGAATTGCTGCTGAACGATTTCAAAAGCCTGCGAAGGGGTTCAAGGATGCCCCTGCAGGCCGGCAAGGTTGTTTCCTTGTTCCAAAGCACGGGGTCCGGCAAGAGCCCCCCTCGCCCCCCGACAGCGCGAGGGCTCCGTCCCTCGGGGCCAAATCCTACCCCGCTGCCATTGCAAAACCCAAGCGGCTCAACAGTGCCGCGGGACTTACCGCGCTCATGGCCCG
>NW_005842430.1:240621-252355 GCF_000455745.1 Alligator sinensis
AGCTCCCTGCCTGCTGCGGGCCGGCGGGGCCGGGAAGCCAGTGCCCAGGGCTCCTCCAGCTCGTGGGGAAGTGCCACGAGGCCCGGAGCTCCGAGCGCTGCTGGGAAAGGCTCCTGGGCACCCCTCTCCCTTCCTCCGCAAAGACCGCGCCTCGGGCACCAGCCCCTTTGCTGAGGTAGGGACCGGGCCATCACCCAGCACCTTTCCTGTCCGCCTCCTGCCCTTCACCACCTCCTCCAGAGCCTCTTGCTGCAGGGCTGCCCCCTCCTTTTTGCCTACCTGCTCCCCATCCATGGCCCGGCCAAGCCCTTGGGCCTCCTGGTCAACCCCCTGCTGGTCTGAGCTGTATGCCCAGGAAGGAGGCTCTGTGCCTCGTCTGGCCAGGTCGCTTGGCAGGGTTTCACCGGGCAGTGTCCACTGGCTCCTTGTACTTGTTCGAGGGCCAGTGGGCACTGGCAGGTGTGCTGTGCTCCGTGTCTGCCTTGGAGCACTTGTTATTAGCCTCTGACCCTCGCTCGGGTCCTTGTTACTGCTTTAGTTGTGCACCAGCAGCAGAGCTCTTGGGACTCTTTAATAGTCCTGTCTAAGAAAAGAGGGGGCCTACTCCTTGATTACCCAGACAGGGTCACATGAAACAGGGACTAACTGTTTCCTTGTGTGCTCTTGTTCACGACCCCACGTGTATCACATAGATGTATCAGTCTGCTGGACCGGCTGTGTCCTCTGCACCACATTCAAAGCTTGCCACACTCCAGCCTGATTCTGTTTTTACATCCGTATAAATCAGGAGGGGAATTACTGTCCATCATGGCTAGTTTGCAGGGGACTCCTGGGTGGGCTCATGGACTGAAACAGTTAAATGGCTTATAGTTGTTTCTATACGGGATGATCTTGTATAGAAGGACTGTGGACATCAATGATAAATGTATTTAAATATAGGGAGGGTATCTTGTTCTTTGAGGATATCACATACACTGTGCGTCCTGGAACACAGGTGGAAAAAGATCTATGAGATTCTTTCAGAAGTGAAGAAAGTGTCAAGAGATTATAATGTACTGTTCTGGGAGATAGACAGAATGCTACCTTTGCACCGACCCACATTCATAAAATAAAATTTTTGAAATCACATGGAACAGGCATATTGTACATCACAGGAATATCACTGTACAAAGCAGTTGACAAGTAAGGACTCTTACTAGGTCTAGAGCTGCCAGGACTTACATGCATGAGAAGCTAGACAGGAGTTGAATTCAGTTCTGGCATGAGCATGTGCAGTTCTTGTGTGGAGGGCTGCAGATTGAAGCAACTTTCCTTCTTCACAATGTGCAGCACTAACAGGTGGTATCCCCCTTGAGCACAGTGAGTTCGTGAGCTCACATGACCGAGCTCCACCAACAGAAAACCCAAAGCAAAAGGGAATGTTTGGTATACTCATTTTCATTCTTTTGCCCTGCCTGGTTTGTATCTGTTTTTAATCATGTCCGTCTCTGACTTCTCAAAGTTAATGGAAAGATGTGGACGGATGTGTGTCTGCTGAACACTTACCTAGTTATAAAACGTGCACAAACAGGGTAGGATTCAGCCTTATGCAGGCATTTGCTTGTGAGAAGGGCACAGTCCTTCCATGACTGTTGCAGTAACAAACATTTTTCTAATTCTTTCTACTTTTCTGGGGGTGCCTGAGGTCCTAAATCGGATAGAGAGGCAGCCGAACCATGGCTTTGACCTCCAAAATGCACCAGTTAATAAAGCAGACAAGCAACATGTGGAGATACTGAGCTGTTTCCCACTTCTTACAACAGCCTGTTTAAACTGGATTGCTTTTGCATGGTGGCTATCACATAGGACACTAACACTGAATGAGGCAGAACTCTACCATGCTCCTTGGCTCAGATGGTTATTGAATGGTCCAAGCTGCTTGGAGTACAAGAGTTTAGTGTACTATATGGTCGTAGAGCTGTGATGACTCAGTTTGTTCCCTTCAGCGTGCAGGGTGATGTCTAAGAGGTGAAGTCATGGCCTTGTCTCCTCTACACTCCTTACTGCAACTGGAGAAGAGGGCAAATAGTTCCTGGGCACAGGAGTGCTCTTGTCTCTGGAATCCACACAGGCTGTATCTTTACTATTCTATGGTATTGGTTGGAAGTGGATTTCTTCACGGTTGCTACTTTCATTAAGTAGTAAACTACTTAATAGCCACTAAGTAACCTGTATAAGGAAAGAGATAGGGTCCTGGGAGGTCATTTGAGATCATGGGAACTGCTACTTTTAATTAAATTAATGCCTAAGATGAGGACAGTGGCAGTGATAGCACAAGAGGTAGCTCTGTGGTCATACGAAGGCATCATCCCAGACTGATGCATACCACAAAGGAATTGATGTCACCATCTCTAAACCCAGGAAGGAAGGGAAGTAAAAGTTAGTGGGCCAACTTGCCTGAAAAGATCTCAGGCAAGAGTCACAGCAGGTTGAGATGCCTGAGCCCCAGCACATAATGCAACTAGAACTAAACGATTTAGTATCAAATGACAACAGTGGGATGATTTCTTGACTAACTGAACATTATTAGTTAGTAAGTTGCTGGTATATATTTGAAATTCTCTGTTATGCTAATGTCAGCTGTTAATTGTTGTTACATTTTGCTAGGGAAGGAAGGTGGGGAACTGCACCTTTAAGAGGCCCTTGCAAGCCAGTTGGAAATGGGCATTAGATGGTACAAAGACTGATCTGACAGCATACTGACTGGGTAGAACTCAGATATTGAATTACATGGACATCTGTTAGACCCCTTGATCTTGAGTGAAAACTAGACAAAACACATACAATGGGAACATTCATAAATTCTTAGATACAAGACCAGAAAAGACCATTAGATCATCTTATCTGGCTCCTGGCATATAATGGGTCCTTAAATTTGATGCAGCAATCCATTATTAACTCCAATAACCTGCTTCCAGTTCAAGTCCCAGTGCCCAGGGAGGCCAACTGAATCCCTGAAGCAATTTTTTTTTTCTGTGCCTCCCATTCTAGAGTGATAAATTCAGACCTGCTCTAAGCTAAAGCAACTTCAACGACTCAGAAGTTCTCGGATACCACAACACTGCACAGGGGACTGTAACAGGGAGCAGCAATTGACTCATAATTTCTTTGGAATGCCATGCAATTTATTTGATGTATGTATGTATTTATTTATTTTTAGGGGAAGAGACCATTATGGTGTTATCCAAGCTGCATACAATATCAGATCACTTAGTAAGCAGACCTAACCTTGCCAAATAATAATGCCATCGCTTCTTATATACATTTTTTATATCATTTATATTCAAACTATTTGGAATAAAGCAGTTATGAACAGAAGTGGTAGGTCCTGATCTAACCACCGTGAAATGATCAGATGGTCCTGCCAGGTGCATAGAATTGTAAAACCCTTGCTGTCTTTATAAAAGAACCTACCAGTCTCTACTAGAAGAATTTGTATATGGTTTTAACATAGACTATAAATTAATCAGAATCAAGAATGACTTAAAGGAATAAAAAGAAATGTATTGAGTGCCACAGTGTCTTATCTCACACATGATTATGTACTGTGCTCTTTGCATTTTAACTCACCCTGAAGCTAACAAAAACGTAGGATACATGTCCAGTCACAAAATTAAAAAAGTCTAATCATACTGCTGAAAATAAGATGGTTCAGTTTCATTTCTGGCTTTTGTTTCTTCTTGTACCCTTATTATAAGTCCCAACTTGCAGGGCTGTGATGATGACCCTCAGCTAAGCTATTGTTACTGATGCCAGCTTAGCCAGGGGCTTCATTCTGCCACCCTTACTCAAGCTGTTCTTCACTCTGAGATTCTGAATATGAGTGATAATGGAAGAATCAGGTTTTATGTGTGACTATCCAATCTTGGTTTGTTATAACATGACTGGTTAGTGACTCCTGTCCATTCACATTGATAAGTGGTTAGATCACCTTGTGTGACACAGAGGACAGAAAGGGAGTGGTAAAACAGGAAAAACCTTAGTCTGGATTTACTACAGGGTTGCCTGCAGGGGTGGATCCAAAGGGAGTGCAGTGGTGTAGCTGCACTCCCCTTTCAGACTGGATCCAGCCTGGGGGCCTCTGAGATATTTTTTTTAAGTCTCCAATGGACATAAGAATCCCCATCCTTTGCCTTCATGCTCAAGCATGTCCCCTTCTCTACCCTTCCTTCCCCCCCACATTGCTTCTCCTTTCCCCCCAGTCTGGGGCAGGATGAAGTTTCAAAGTTGCTCCTACAGTGGGCTCAGCTGGGAATAGTGAAAGCAGAAGAGTCGATGGGCAGGGAGTCCCCCTTTCCTGCACCCCAGGGGACCAGACAGGGTGATCAAACTCACCCCACTGCCCATTTCGCTGCTACAGCTGGTACTGATCCTAACCCAGGAGCTGCAGTGGGCAGGAGCAGCTTTGAAGCTTCCACCAGGCCTAGGGACACAGAGCAAAGCAGTAGCAGCAGGGGGTGAAGAGGTGGAAGGGAAGGGAAGGTGATAGGCTTCTGAGCATGGAGGGGAGGGGGGGAATCTTATGTGTTTTGGGGACTTTAAAACAGTCCCCAGAAGCTGCTGTGGCAGGGTATCCCTACCAGTTTTGTGGGGGGAGGCCAGGAGCAGGGGTGTAGCCACCCCTACAGTGGGGTTGTCTGCTCCTGCACACCCTCTGCTTTGCCAAATCCTGGATCCACCTCTAGTTGACTGTATTTTGTTGGGATGTTCCCTGAATTGTGGGCAATATTAAACTTCACTGACCTAGAACAAGGATGTTCAGCTCCTGGCCTGTGGGCCAGATCCAGCCAACAGAGACACGTAATTTGGCCTGCAGGGCTCCCCCAGGTCCAGAAATTTGGTGGCAGAAAAGCAGTGGTAGCATTAATTGTCATCCCCATGCTCCCAAATTTCCAGACCTCTGTAGAGCCCTGTGGGCCAGATAGTGTGGCCCTGCTCATTACTTCTGTCATGCAGGGCTGGGGCAGTGCAGGGCCTAATCTGGATATATAGGGTGGGGAGGCATGAGGTGGGATCTGGGCAGTGTGAGATGGGATCAAAAAATATGGGGCCCAATTGGGGTGGCACAAGGCAAGATCTAGGCATGTGATGCCTGATCTGGATGCCAACCCCACAGATCTGGCCTGCAGACTGGCCCTATGCCACTTATGAAGCATGAGAGGCAAAAAGGTGGAGCAGTGACCTAGAAGAATGATCAGGAGGCATGCTGTGTGCTCCTGGCCTTACGGGGTGCCTATACACAAGCAGCAAGGCTGCTCTGACAGGCTGTAATTACAGCACATTGGAACAGACTCAGTTAACTGAGTCCACTGGAGCGTGGTAATTTTTAACTAAAGCTCATTGAAGGAGGTTTAGTTAAAGCACCCCTGCTGCCATTTTTCAGTGCAGGGATACTGATACACAAGACACTCTCAGAGACGCTTTAATTAAAGACACCCGCTCCCCCCCCAACACACACACTCGTGGAGCACATGTATAAACACCCATGGTGTACAGCACACTGTCCCCAGGGTATCCTGGCTTGTGCTGAGAGGGGTAGATCCACATACCCACTGGGATCTGTGTGCCAAATTCCAGAATTTGGAATTCTGCCTTCTTCAGGCAATGCAAAAGGAGAGAGTCTCCTTGAAGTCTCTTCTCTGCCCACCAACATTAGGGCTACCTCCCACTGCCTGTCCCTCAAGGCCAGCTGGTGATCGGTGTAATTCCAGTACTTAAAAAACAAGCAAGAAAGTCTGAGTCACCGTGACATACTGACTTGTCTAATGTTTTTGAGGCAAACCAGGACTGTTCTGATTCTACTTCTGTATCATTATTTTCTTTCACTTTGAGTCTTGTTTAATAGCTTAACATTTGAAATTACAGGCCGGTTATTTTAATTTCAGCTGTAGGGAAGATATTAGAAAGGATTTTAACAGATTAAGAGGAGGACTATCTAGTAAAAGCATCCTTCAGCTTGATTAAGGATATACAACATGGTTTAGGAAAAGAAAGTAATGCTTCACTAACTTTTTGGAACTCTTTGAAGATAAAACTGCCAAGATAGGGTATACACTGGACATTATACTGTTAGATTTTCAGAATGCATTTGACAATACCATGGAGATTCATGTTTAAGGAGAGAGGAGTGAAGGAGCAGAAGAAAATTTGGCTCATTAATTTGAGAAGTAGTTCTAAAGCAAGAACAATTAGTAGCTAAAAATGATATCTCACCGGGTAGGGGGAAAAAGGGAGGATGCAACATATATCTGTGCTGAGTTAACATCTTATTTACATAATTACCTGAAACCAAATTAGATGAACTAGTATTGTCTAGACTATCCAACTGAAATTGTGGCCTCATTGTGTGGTGCAGTGTACATATGCATACACATACCCTGCTCTAAAGAGATTAGTGTCTCAGTCAGAGACGATCCTAGCAGGGTGCAGGGCCCGGATGCGAAGAAGCCGGTTGGGGGGGGGTGAGTGGTCGGATATGGCACAGTCACCAGCACTAGGCGGGCCCTGCAAGAGGGGCTGCAGCTGCTCCATCCGACTCTGCGGGGCCCCCCAAAGCGAAGGGCCCAGGGTGGTTGCCCCAATTCGCCCCACTAGGGATGGCCCTGGTCTCAGTAGAGAATACAGAGCAAGTGGAGGAAAAGGAAAGTATTATTCTTCTCATTTTACAAGGAAGGATCTGAAGTAGAGAGTAAATGACTTGTCCAAATACCACACAGTATAATTGGCAAGGGTGGAAAGAGAACTCAGCTTTCCTCAGTTCCAATCCAGTTTCTTAGTCACAAGATTGTACTGCCTCTGAAGTGCCAATGACACTTCATATGGAGCAACAATATATTCCAAAGAACAGTAAAGTCATGGGCAAATATTCCCAGTTCAGCAGATATCAAATGCATTTCCCATCCATGCAAATACATATTAACATTCTAACTTGGAAGGAGAATAAAGAAAGACTTGTTGTAAACAAAGGGTATTTCTCAGTGTAACCCCAATATGCTTGAATGTTTTTGCCCGTAAATAACTTGAGAAAAGCACATTATGAGCTGGCTGTCCCTGATGTTGCAAAAAGCACAACCTTCCTAATTAAATCTAGCTTGGGAACATCTATGACTAATACATAACCTGAAGCCTTGTCTTAAATTTCATGGTTTTTTATGTAACCATTTTACAATACAAGAAGCAAACTGCACATTGCTTCTTTTGGCCCACAGTATAGATGATGGTACAACTGTGACCACGTGTAAGAACAGACAGGTCTACAACTTGGGTTTGATATGCAACTATGCAAGATGTGAATGTGACAGAACACACCTAAAGGATAATCCAAAACTTTTACTCTCCCTTTTATACACCTAATTTCTAGCATACTATGCTTAAAATCTAAACTGGAGGGCCAAAAAATTACTGCCTAATGAATGTATACAGATTGTATATATGCACAGAAAAGTGGACTTTTTAGGCTTAAAGACAGTTTTTTACATGCCTAAGGATGTCTATACGCATGCTCTGGGGTGGGGGTGGGGGACGTTTTAATTAGAGCATATCTTGGAACCCATTCTAATTAAAATGCCCACGGCATCTCAGGTAATCAGTGGCACATGCTTTAAAATTGTGGTTGGGAGCACTTTAACTAAAGCTTGTTCAATCAGCTTTAGTTAAAGCACCCCTGCATCATTTTGAAACACGGGGATGCTGAATATACATGATGGTGAGGCTGATGGAGCATTCTAATTAGAATGCTCCAGATTAATCAAGTCTGCTCTAATGTGTCAGAGCAGGCATCATACATGTGTACAGGCACCTTAAAGGTGTCTTTGCTGTGTGCATTTTAAACACCTTTGAAGAATGAAGCCAGTATCTTTAATTGAACACTAACACTATCACAATCAGATTTATTGTGTTCAGAAGTCTTCCACGTATTTCTGTTACATTTGTCTTGCCTCATATTCCTGAGACTTGTGCTAACTGTTGGACACTGCTGTGTTTCCTGCCTAACTATAATATGCTAGCTGTTTGAGCACTGTTTATGGGCTATTGAGTGATGCTGCAACCATAGTAAAAACGTTTGGTTGTCAATAAAAAAATTGCAGTAAAAAAAAGTTTTCCTTGGGCTGGCAACCCTGTTTGATGCAGCAATGGTTTTATATAAGCCCCCCCCACCCGGTTTCTACTCACCCCTGTACCCTGATGCCTCCAACCATAGTCTGCACCATGCTGTTCCCCCCAGCCCACCTCACCCCCGAGCCTTACTACTGCTGGCCCCACTCCCCCTATCCCAGCACAGACCCTCAAAGATGCCGACCTGCAACCCACCAATGTTATAGCTAGACAAAGGGACTCAGCACCAGCAGCAACAGCAGCAGCAGCATCACATGGCTAGGGGTAGAGGTCTACACAGATGTGAAAGGAGCTCCCTGATGCTGCTGTGCTCAGTGCTTCAACACTGCATCTAATTTTCCCACCCCTGAAGCGCCCTCTGCTTAGTTTTTACAGGTGGCTCAAGTTTGTTTATGGACAAGCATTTTTAGCCTGAGTACTGGCCATACATTTACAGAGAGATGGCAACCCTGGCTGGACAGCCCTGCACTATACAAATGTAGTCAATGGACTTAGTTCTTAGCTTGCATAATAAAAGTAAGTATTTTTTAAGATAAAGGACAATGGCTCTAATCCTGATTCTGTGTTTGTGTGATTTATGCAAAAATGGTGTCTGCTGTCTGAGGACTAGGGATTTGTTACATATCAGTTTATGTGCAAAGTATAACCAACAAGCACTATTATTCCTGACGTAAAGGGAAAACTGTAGAATCAAAACCACAGTCTTCATCTAAATAACAGTGAAAATGATAATTTTTTGTGCACGATACCCACAATAGGGTCTTGTAGAAAAACTTAAACATATGCTGCACCTAAGCTTAGGTTAAAACTGCCCCACCTTTTGTATGGCAGAAATAGGTATCTACATTAGGAACGCTGCTCAGAGTGCTGTTACTGCTTGTGTTATGTCCTAAAGGAACATGAGTCAATCAATAATTAACCCACAAAGTATTGCTTGTTGACATGGCAACGTGGTCACAGATATGATGTGAATGTGATGTCCTTCTCGTGTGTCTTCTATACAATTCAGAGAAGTTCTCATATGCAACACCACAGACAAATGGAATTGACTTTGCCAGAAGAAAAGGAGAAAATGCAAAAAAAAAATCAGACTACATATTTCTTTTACAAACATTGATGGCTTTGAATGTTGGGTATACATAATATACCTAATCTATTAGAAATTGCCTTTCTTTAAAGAAATGCAATCAATTATTGCTGGTTTCCTCTTAGAAGAATGAATGGAATAACCCTATGTTTTCTTTATTGCTGATCTCTTTCATATAACCCTCCCAGCTCCTCTCTCCTCCCCCCACTTACATTTTTTACATAGAACTGAAATGAACCCAGTGCTTTTAGGTTACATCTCTGGTCATGCAGTAGATTATATCAGCCAGAATCTGTACAGTTTTGAGAATAATATGAGTTGCTGCTGCTGCTGCTGCTTAGATTTAGGCCCCATTGTTGAGTTGTCATTGTTGGCTATTGTCTCTGGTGGTTGGGTGGTGGTTGCATTTGCAGTTCTTGAGCTCTTTCTGCTTCCCTGTTAACATCTTATATTGGCCCAGCTTCTAACTTTTCTGCAGCAGGTGTTACTGTGGCTCACCAGAATGATTTTTTTTCCCACAACTACAGTCATGCTGCTGTGTCACAATGGATGAGGTTATTTTTTTTCGGGGCATCTTTACACTTCTGCCTCTGTTAGTTTCTCAATCTTCCACACATTAAAATTTTACTATGATTTTTTTTTCTTTGGGAGTCTGGTGTCCTTTATGCAGAGGACATGTCCAGTCCAGTAAAGCTGTGGTTTTACAGGATTGCTTCAATGCTGTTTGTGCAACCTTTTTGCAGAACTTTGTTATTTGTGATTTTATCTTGCCACGTGATATGCAAAATAGCTCAAAGCTACTGTTGATGAAAATGTTCCAGTGCTTTGATGTGCCAGCACTAGCATTTCACTGTTTCTCAGCCACAGAGCAAGGTAGAAAGCGGCACACCATGGTAGAGTTAGACTTTGGTCTTTTGGATGATATCACATTTGTTCCAGATTCGGTTAACCCAGTTCTCTTTCCTATTTAAATCAGTGAAAATTCACAGAAGTTAATTGACCTACTGTGATTTAAAACGGGTGGATGGGAGAGACTTAGATCCAGTGTTCCACGCTCCACTAGACAAACTCTTCTTCTGAGGTAGATGAAATTTAGAGCATTCAACACTACTGATCGCCATATTAGATGTGGCATATGCTTTAAAAGATGTGGATTTCAATATTATCTTCATTGTCTTTAGACTGAAGGTAAAGGTCCATAGATTTTAGTTGCCTCAGCAAAATTTTAGGTGATAATTTAGAGTTCTAATGGAATGTGTTCAACAAGAGCAGGCATCAGCATAAAGAACCTTAGATATAAGTTCCTTTTGTGGAAGTTTTTTTGGCTTTCAAACTGCTCAGATTTAAAACCTTGCCAGAAGTTAAAAATATAATAACTACTCCTGGCATAACATCTCTAATGACATCCTCAGTCCTTAGATCATTGCTTCAAAGCAGAATCTAAGAAGACTCAGTGCAAAAAAAACATTCTTTTTTATTCCATTTCGTATTACAAATAGATCTAGTAATGTGTCACCTGTAACATTTATGTCCAACATTTCATTGTGCTGCTGATAAATAACCTGTTCGAATTTCTCCGCATAGTCAAAGTTTAAAGGAAGTTTCTAAATCTTAGGCCCTGATCCAGCAAAGCACTTAAGCATTTGTATAACTTTAAGCATGGGAATAATCATGTTGACTCCAGTGGGACCACTCACATTCTTAAAGTTTCACATGAGTTTAAGTACTTTATTGCATCCAGACCTTCATCAGATGACAGCTTTAAAATTTCTGAGAGTTACTGGGCCTGATTCTTAAAAGATTACATGAATTTATACAACACTTTACAAATACAGATACGTTCTCTGCCCTGAAGGATTTAGCATTTAAATAAGAAGTGACAAGATTCCAAAAGTTCAGAACACAAAATACTCAGGACCAGGGCTATGTGTTCCTGTGTTTTTGTACCTAGCATGTCATGACACTGATCTTGATCGGAGTGTCTTGGCAACAGTGCAACGTAAACACTATATAATGTTAATAGTATAGGATTTAGAGTTGGGGCGGGCAATTATTTCTGCTGGAGGGCCGCTTAATGAGTTTTGGCAAGCTGGTGAAGGCTGCAAGTGTAGCCCCACCCCTTGACACGTGCCCCGCCCTGGTCACCATCTTGGGACCGAAAGACCCACCCCTAATTCCCTGACTTTTGCCACCAGAAGTCCCTCCCCTTGTCCTGAAAGTACTCCTTTTGGGAGGGAGGGAGGGTGCTGCCATCTTGAAACTGGGAAAAACACAAATCATATACTTAAAATAAAAATTTAAAAAATCAAACATCTGCTATAACTTATTTTAATTTTATTTAAAAAAATATTTTTGTCCCGATTTATGTGCATTTGAATAGTATAGCTAGACGCAAGTACATAATAGCTCAAAATACAGTCTTACTCTTGTATATTGTGTGTGGGAGGGTAAAGGGGTTTGTGTGGGGAGGGGGTGGTTGGGGACCAGGTGTGT
>NW_005842430.1:252371-258413 GCF_000455745.1 Alligator sinensis
TGGAAGGGGGTGGGTGGGTTTATGAGAGGAGAGGGGGATCCTCAGAGTCCTTGAAGCATGCCAGGCCTTGGATCTGCATGTGGTGGAAGCAAGCGGGGACAGCCCTGCCCAGGGCTGGGAGCCCCACCCTAGTCCTCAGTCACACATGGTGGCAGGGTGCGGGCCCAGCCCCACAACATGCAGCTTCCGCCCAAGTCCCCGGCCATAAGTGACGGCAGCATGTGGGGCAGCCCAATCCGGCCCCCTAGCATCCCAACCCCCCAACCCAAGTCCCCAGCTGCACATGGTGGCAGGATGCAGGGCCAGCCCCACAGCTGCAGCTCCCATGCTCCCACCCCAGTCCCCAGGTGCACATGGTAGCAGTGTGCAGGGCCAGCTCAGCCCGGCCCCACAGCACATGGCTCCCTGCGCTCCCGTCCCTTTTCCCCAGTGGGGCCGTACCTGCATTCCCGCTCTCACAGGCAGGGGAGCTGGAAACAGCCCTGGGGCAGCCAGGAACAAGCTCGGCCAGGCGGAGGCTCCTTGGCTCGGGGCTGGAGCAGGTCAGGCCAGGCTGGGGTGGGGGGTGGTTGCTTAGCAACTGGAGCCAACCTCCTGCAGGGACCTCCTGGCTTGCAGAGAGGCAGCGAGAGCCAGGGCTCACAGGGTCTTACAAGTGGCCCCGCGGGCCAGATGGAGTTGCCTGGTGGGACGGATTCAGCTTGCGGGCCATATTTTGCCCGGCCCTGATTTAGAGAGATGGTATATACTACTTTTCATTGCAAGATGCTAAACAACACTGTGTCAAGTCTTCCCTAAGTGCATTCATAGTTGAAAACTGCATCAACCAGAGTTTAGCCAGAGGCAGTCTGGACAGGCTGAATGGTTGGGTGCTATACAACTTGTAACCAATACTCATCCTCCCCTTCCTAACAAGAAGTGTGCAGAGGAATGATATACACTCTCAGTGATACAAGGAAACAGAAGAGATTGCTAAGGCAGCCTAGTTGCTAAATATTCCACAAAGTAAAGGAATTTTACACACTTTTTGTCTCCTTACTGCATTTTTACCTCTTATTTATTCTCTGCAATTCCAAATACTCTTGCTCCTTCTTCTGTTAGTTTGTACAGTAAATCAGCTTTGGTCTCAAAATAGCAGTACGTTAAGTACAGATCAGAACTACCATTAGGATCAGATCAGGAACTGCAGGTCCATAGTTTCACTGTTGATTTTAAATCTAGGCAAGATGTGTGATTGCATGGGGTACCTCTTGAACCCCAGATACATAAACCACATGCCAGCTGCTTTGCTGGGAAACTGACAACCCCTTGGCAGTGCTCCTACATCCCTGACAATATCTGAAATACAGTATCTATGGAGCTGGAGTAAAGAATCCATTTCTTCAGTTTAAAAGACTGATGCGTCTGCCATTTACTGTATCTTTAGTCATTTAAAAGAGTATTCTGAGATGCCTTAGCTCTTATTCTGGAATTCTACTGTCAGTTTTAGCACATCTGTATATAAGTTGTATGATACATATAATTTACAAACAAAAGCTAAAGACATTTAATAGGATTTCTGCAGGCAGATTATAATTACACCTGAACAAGTCAAGAGAGAAGGGAGTGACTGTAGCCATATTAAAAAAAAAAAAAAAAAGAGGATCATAGCTATCTATCTATGCAAGATTTGACTTGATGGGAAATCTTGGGTATTCCCATGACAATTCCAAACATTGGAATTATATTGATTTAGTTCTGAGGGGGCAATCATACAAGCTTTACTCTTCTTTGTAGTTTGGATTTGAATGAGTAATGCACTGACGTCAATGGGACTTTTATCCTAGGTAAGAATTACTTAAATGAATAAAAGCAGCTTTTTCAGACTCTGACGTACCTTAGTACATGCAACACCCTTGGTAACCACTGCAACACACATGGATTTTTTTAAATATGATCTTAAAATAAAATAAGTGTTATTTTCATGGTAAGATGAATATGTCTAGTACTGGTCTGAGTTACAGGGAGTATAGTAAATGCTAATACTTTAGTTTATATATAAACTGTTTTTATGATTTTTGCTGTTGATAGTATTTTTCTATTTCACTCCTGTCACTTTAATAGCCCCCTCTGGTGGTTAACCCAGCACAAGTAACAGCATGTGCTTCTGAGTGGCTGTATTTTTTGGTAAGCTAACTGTGATTGAGGCAGAAAATAAACATAAGGAACACAGGATGGGAAAGGGCCTCCTGGACCCTTGAGTCTCAGCACAAAATCCCTGAAAATCACCACTTCTAACCTGCACATATCTATAAGGTACACTACTCAAAACACAAACAGCACCCTATACCATGCCATAGATTAAAGCAGGGGTGGCAAAGATACTGCCATTATCCTGCCACTGAAGTGACTGGGAAGTACTTGGTTAATATACCCCCAGAAGATTCTATGAAAAGGACGTCCCACACTACAGAAGAAGATCAAACTCTCACAGTCCTTGTCCATCTGACCTCAGGGAAAGATTTACTCCTTAATTCCAAGTTGGTAATTGGTATGAACCTGAGCAGAAGAGCAAGACTTTTTAGCCAGGAACCATTTCTATGTCCATATATAGCCACAGACAAAGGGTAGTTATAACTGGATTCATGTCAGAATGGCAGGAGGTTTCAAGTGGAGTCCCACAAGGGTCTGTCCTGAGCCCAGTGCTATTCAATGTGTTAGTTAATTATTCAGAAGCTGGAATAGAGAGCTTCATGAGCAAATTTGCAGACAACACAAAACAGGGAAGGGCAAAAAAAGTGTTGGAAGACAGGAATGCAATTCAGGAGGATCTTGACAGGTTGGAAAGGTGAGTTGGAGCTATCTGGATGAAGTTCTACGCTGAAAATGCAAGGTGCTCCACCTCAAAAAGAAGAATCAAAAATACAAAAACCTAGATGACACTTGGCTGGATGGAAGCATTACAGAGAAGGAAGTGGGAGTCTTGGTTAATCACAGCCTCAAAAGGAGTCTGCAGTGTGATGTAGCTGCTCAAGAGGCAAATGCAGTCTTGGAATGCAAATTGGAGGATTAGGCCAAAAGAAATCTCATGGGGTTCAACAAATGCAAAGTCCTGCACTCAGGACAGAACAATCCCATGCATCAGGACAGGCTGGGGGCTTACTGGCTGGGCAGAAGCTCTTCAGAAAAGGACCTGGGGGTTACAGTGAACAATAAGCTGAATACAATCCAGCAGTGTGCCCTTGTTGCCAAGAAGGCTAATGGTATACTGGGCTGCCTTGGTAGGTGTATTGCTAGGAGGTCAAGGGAAGTGATTATTCCCCTCTATTCAGCACTGGTGAGGCCACATGTGGAATACTGTGTTCAGTTTTGGGCCCCCCAACTACAGAAAGGATGTGGACAAACTGGAGAAAGTCCAGCAGAAGGCAACAAAAATGGAGAGGGGGCTGGGGGACGTGACTTATGAGGAAACACTGAGGGAACTGGACTTATTTAGTCTAGAGAAGAGAAGACTGAGAGGAGACTTAATAGCAGCCTTCAAACTACCTGAAGCAGGGTTTGAAAGAGGATGGACCTAGATTGTTCTCAGTTGTGGCAGATGACAAAGCAAGGAGCAATGGTCTCAAGTTGCAGCAAGGGAAGTTTAGGGTAGATATTAGGAAGAATTTTCTCACTAGGAGGGTAGTAAAACACTGGAACAGGTTACCCAGAGAGATTGTGCCAGCTCCACTCTTGGAAGTTTTCAAAACCCAGCTAGACAAAGCTTTGGCTGGGATGATCTAAATGGGGATGCTCCGGCTTTGAACAGGGAGTTGGACTAGATGACCTCCTGAGGTCCCTTCCAACTCTAACTTTCTATGATTCCATGATTCTAATGCATCAGAAGCATTAGGTGCAAGACAGGAGGTGATAGTGCCTCTGTATTCACCACTGGTCAGGCCTCAGCTAGAGTACTGTGTGCAGTTTGGGGCTACACATTTTAAAAAGGATTTAGAGAAGTTACAGAGGGTGCAGAGGCAGGTTACAAAATGATAATGCACTCGAAAGGTAAGTTGTATGAGGAGAAGTTGAAAGAAATAGGCACTTATCCATAGCCAGTTTGTAGCTGCTTGATTTTGTGCCAATGCTGTTTATCCCATCTAAAAAAAGATCTCTTATTCTTCCCTAATATTCATCCCAGGAGTGTACTTGTGAAGGGTGATCATATCTCTTCTCTGCCTCTGTTTTAAGCTAAACAAGCCGAGCTCCTTTAATCTGCTTTCATAAAAAAAGTTCTCCATTCCTTTAACCATCTTAGTAGCCCTTCTTTGAACCCACTTTAGTTTAAATTAATCCTTTGTTGACCAGAAATGTACACCATATTATAAATGGGCTCTTCCCAAAGTCTTGTACAATGGTATTACTAACTCCTTGTCTCTGTTCATATATCCCACCTAATACACCCTAGGACTGCATTAGCCTTTTTCACAGTTGCATTGCACTGGGGACTGACCCGTTGGCATCCTAAGGTCCAGCAGTGCATCCACGTCCCTCTCTTCTTCAGTTAACTGCAGTTCCTACACCCACATCGTATTGTCAGAATCCTTGCTATTGGTTCCTAAGTTCCTGACTTTACACTTCATGCAAACTTTATTCTACAAAATGATCTAAAACTTCCTGTATAATAACCTGGTCCTCTTCTATACTGGCAATACTCTCAGTGTAGGGTGCTGACAGACATGATGGTTTGTCATGCTATTGGCCACTGAATGTGCTGTATAGCTGTGCACTGTCAGAGTGCTTTAAAAATGTCCAATGGCGTGACATTTTAAACCCTCATTGCTGTGCTCTGCACACTGTCATGAGAGTGGGAGGGGAGTGAGTTCGGTCTGTGGGTTTCCCAGCCAGCGCTGGAGGGTGGGGCAGGTGGACTGGAGTGCCCTCAAGGTGGGGGGCTCCAATCCACCCCTCCCCACTCCAGCACAGCTGGGGAACCCCAGACCAAATTCACTCCCCTGCCTACCCCGCTCCTATCCTGAGCTTGGAGAGGAGGGTGGGGCTAGAGGACAGATGCTGCAGACATATAGTCTCTCTCCCCAATCAGCTTCAAAGAGGAACTGGGTCACACACCTTCCTGATCCAACAGTGAACATCTATTGGATTGGGAGGTCTAGTCTAACTCATGATGCTTTCTGTGAAGCCAGGGAGCTGCACTTCTGTCAGCACCCTTCCTGTCACCCACAGACCAATGAATTCAGAATAAGGGCAGTTTACCAGGGCTAGGAACAGACATTCAAAAAGCCTGAGCCTGAATTCATTCAGTCTTTGCAGGTTAGTTTAACTTGGCTAGGCTAAACTGTTGTGTAACTGTACAGACATCCCAGAAATACAGGCACATGCCTGCAGTGGCTCAGGCTAGCAGCTGGGGGGTGCTAGAGCAGCTCTCCCATCTCTTCCACTGTGCTGAGCTGAAGGGGGCGGGGGGCATGTCCAGTCCCCTGCTAGACACTGATTAGGGAGGGGGTCCCCCCCAGCAGCTCAGCAGGGAGTTGATAACATAGTGTTTATTACCCCTAACTCAGTATTTATCAGCCCACTAAGAAAACAACAGCCTCTCTCCAATTAGTTCATGCTCTTCTTAAACAGCTTTTCCAAGGAAGGGCATTACCAGCTACCTTTTGATTAGCTCTAAAAAGCCCTAAGCTGGCACTGTCCTGTCTGCCTTGGTCCCATCTCCCACAGCACAGGCCATTGTCTCTAGTGGGTTATGGAATAGAGAAATTCCCACACAATTTACTGATTCGTTTTAATGCACTGGCTGGGGGAGTTATTAGCTGATTGCACGATTTCACAATGATTACACACTTAATTCATACAACACAATTTTATTTTAAAACTCTTTGCTACGTATATAACACTGCTTAGCTTTAAGAAACACCACAAACATTAAAAACACAATAATTACATGTATCAGAAACAATGCTCTGAATGCACTTCCTTCCCAAACAATGCTATAAGAATTAGTGTTACAAAAACAACTACAATTACAACTAAAAGTTAAATTTGAATCAATACTATTATTTT
>NW_005842430.1:258697-277382 GCF_000455745.1 Alligator sinensis
CTCCCAAATTTGGGCTCGGATCTTACTCAACAGAAATTACCTTTGTTGAGCATTTTAAATTACTCTTGGGGAGACTTCTTCCATATCACTGTAAATACCCTTTTCTTAGCAATTTGGTTAAAAGGCCTTAGGCTTTGATGTCTCGGAATTCAGGATATTTGCTCTCTTTGTAAAAGACTTCTAAAGATACAATTTAAATTAAGGCTTTAAGTAAAGTCAGGACATTTTTCACGTAGTCCCAAAACAATGAACTAGATAAGGAGATAAATCCTATCTTCTTCCTGAAACTGGCTAATGGGCAACCTTTACAAACATTCAAACTATTTCATTCAATATGACAACCATAGCCAGGATGTGGAATGCTAGCTAATGTTGAGAGGTGTCTGTGTAAGGCAGAGGGGCAGGGGAATCTCTGCTTGAACAGGAGTGGGGAGCAGGAGGAAGCCAGAAAGACCCTGCTGTGTCTGCAGTCTCTGTCAGAGCTGCAGCCAGGGAGGGGGGGGGCAGTCCTGCTGGGCTGGAGCAGAGAACAGAGCCCCACCCAGCAAAGGATTCTGGCGGACTCTGGTTTAAGTTAAACCAGGAAGGGGTCTGGGACAGACATTGCATAAACTGGTTTGACCCAAATCAGTTAAGCCTGATCCTATATTCAGTCAGGTTTATCTCAAACTGGTTTCAGTCATTTTCAAACTGGTTTATGTGCAATGAACATCTGTTCTGTTACAGGTTTAAACCAGTTTCTGATCACTTAAACCAGTTTACGTGTAATGTCTGTCCCTAGCCCAAGAACTCTGAAATAATGGACCACAACACTATAAAATATTAGTAATTATTGTTGACAGCAAACAATGTTCCATTCCTGAAATACACATCTGAGTAAAGAGAGATGCCTGGCTATTTGTGCAGCCATACAGTTCTAGGATAACAGGTTTGTCCTCAGTAACAAAATAGCAAATCTGTATGGCTTAGTGAGTGTGGCTCAGAAAAGAAAAAGCAAATACTCAAGTGGCCATTCTATTGGCTTTTACAAAGTTTACCTTTTAGCAGTTGCTGGGACCCATGTAAATGACTGGTAGCAATGTGTAATATTTTAAATAATTATTTAGTTGCTTGTATTAACGGTAAACTATGTTCAATGAAGTAAGACAACATAAACAAAAAACCTGAATTCACAATCTTTAAGGAATTAAATTGCTTCGTAGATTCATAGATTGTAAGGGACTGGTAAGGACCTTGTAGATGATCGGGTCCAGTCCCCCTGCACTAGGCAGGAAAAGACAAGACGTAGCCCCAGCGAGGTGACTGCCCAGTCTCCTTCATGTTTTAATTCTGTTCTTTTTTATTGGCTTCACAGTTATACTTTTAATTTTCTGACTGTTAAACTCTAGTATGACTAGCAAACAAAAGCCTATTAATTGTGGAAAAGAAACAAAAAAAAAACCAAGGGTAACAAGCTTGTGCAGCTATGTTTGCTTGCTGGCACTTCCAATGGGTAAATACATTCTTGATTCAATAGATAGTGCTCCTCAAGTAATAGCGGAATTACTTGATCTTGAAACAAAATAAATTTCCGCGTGTGCATGTGCACGTGTGTGTGTCTTTGCTATGCAGTCTTGGTTAGAAAAAAAGAGCCTGGTTCTATTATAATTATAGTTCCAATCTCTTGCGATAAAAACTGCTTTACTCCTTCTGTAACGACAACAAAAAGGACCTTTAATAAATGCAAAAGAACCTGCCTTTTCCCAAACCCTAGTCTACCCACTCAAGCTACAGTAACTCAGTAGAGCTTAAGCAAGTGCCAGTTTCTTGTGAGTTACTGCAGCCATCTTTTACCCAATGGATTCCGCACTATTATTAAAATAGAGCATCTTTTGGGATAAAGAACCTGTTTAGTGATGCCAGCAGAAGCAAGGGAAGCCAACATTTACTTCTGGTTAGATAGACTCACTATTTGTTTATACCATAATTCACATTGTCAAAACCCATTGCAAAACTTGGCTTGATCTCTTTGCATAGAATTCTCACTGAACTCTTAGCCTGTTTGGCAATTACAACTTCCAATACACCAGTAAGAAAGAGAAGGTCAGGAATTATTATGTAACAGCCTTGCTCAATGCCAGAGGCATCTAGAATCAGAATCAGTTTTAGAACAAAGAAGTTCCTAGCTCCCAGAACTGTGCTCGGGCTATAAGGAAAAAGCCTCTTACAAAACTCAAAAATTACTGAGTGGGACTTTCAAACGCACTTGCGTGACTTAGAAGCATGAGACTCACTGAAAGTCAGTAAGACTTGCGTATTTGAGTCATGTAATGACTTGAGAGGGGAGGAGGGGAACACTTTCTATCCCTGCTCCATAATAGGTAGCACATGACTTATAGAGCCATATGATAGCTTTCTGCTGAAAATCATGCATAAATGCCAACATACCATGGAAAGTTCTGTGCTGATGTCAGTGCAGAAGATACAACACAGGATCTTCTTAAACTGTAATAAAACAATGCAAATTATTTTAAAAGTAAACCTGGGAAATACATCAGTCAAATGTGCAAAATTAGATTTTTCCACTAAGTAGAAATGTTCATGTAATATATTTTAAGTGTGTAAGAAGCTTTTCATCCTTTGCAGATGAACTTAACATAGCGGCCAGTGTAAATCCATCCTGCTGCAGTCTTAGTTTATCAGCAGCTTTACTATTTTTCTTCTTGAGAGCTGCTCTGTAATGAATACATGTGTCTTGATCACAGATACTCCATTTTTGCCTGACTATATTTCTATAAAGATCCCAAACTGCTAAGAGTTAAGGGAGGAATAGCCCATTTGAATACAGTGTAGGAGTTTGATCTTGCAATGGGACTATTTCAAGTGATTAATTGTTACTGACAGAACTAGGAGCTTGCAGGGTAAGGCCCTAAAATGGTACAACCAAACAGATTGATAGATCATAAGAGCACCGTAACAAATTTAGTTACATGTTAATTTTAGACATATAGCAACATTTCCTGTACTTTCCAAAATCTTAAAAATTGTCCAGAGTTCTTCCTTAGAAAAATACCGAAGGATCTTACGTGTATGCTATTCCTTCTAAATAATGCTAGAGAGAGATGCAGGGGTATAGTCATTTGAGAAGGAACAATTTATTCTGGTGTGACCAGCAGCAAAGCTAACACTGTCCATTTCTACTGCCATGGAGAGGTCTGGATATCTCCTTTCCCAAGTCCGGTTAATCCAAGCTCTCTTCTTCAGGAATTGTACTCACATCTCTGTGGATTCACTTGAGGAACAGGTGGCTCGGCTCAGCCAAACTCTAATCCTAGCAGACCTTGAATTTACTGGAATGGTATTGCTGTTCCAATTGGCTTTTTTTCTGGCCGTTGCTATGATTAATAATACTCTTTTCATGCACACAGACATATACCAATGAATGTATTCAAAACAGAATATATAATAGGTTAAGCTGCTGAAAAAGAGAAGTGAGTGAAAACAGCAGACGTCATCAAAGATTTTTTTTTGTGTGGTAAAGTAAAAATGCGTATTTTGACTGAAGGAAGGAAGAGTTAGTACTTTGGATAGTCTTACAAGTCAGAAACAAATGCTCCTCATTATCCATTGATTAAAGGAAAAACAATTTCCTAATCTAAATCCATTTACTGAACAGCTGGACAAATCCCAATACTTTTTTAGATAAATTATTGCCAAATGTTTTGAAGTATATGGTGTCCTGCCCGTCCTAAGCATTCACTCTGAATGCTATACCATTTGATTATTTGAGAGGACCAATTTGTACTTAGAGTAGGACAAAGCCTAGGACAATGTGTCTCTTGTGGCTATCCATACCCAGTAATTGTTTCTAAAATCTAAACTGCCCACCATGTGGTTTGAGTGCTGAGACCACTTACAGACACTTTTCCAAATTATGACTCATTACATTAAGCCTTCTCTTCATGAAATTCTGCTTAACTGTGCATGTGCTGATTGTTTTCTTTGTCATCTGACTTTCAGACTGGTTACTGATCTCCTTTGATATACTGTACATGACATCCTAACAAAACCAAGTCTTTAATCAAAATGATGAGGATTCAAATGTGTGCCACTGTCAGACGGCAGGGTAAGGCTAACGTGCAGCAGATGTGTACTTGCAGGTCAGATGGAAGGAATGGATTTAAGACACACAATTGGTGCAATCTTTAGATTAACCCTAGATCTGATTTTAAAACCCAATCCGGACATTTTTACAATGCTTCATAGCGATTTTAAACTTCAATTGGTGAAAAATGTATCATGAACATTTTATAAATGTGTCAGTTTTGAAAAGTCTTACCAATGATAATCTACTATGGAAGAGGAATTTGTCCCTGGGGAAACACATTCTCTAATGATTCTATAAGTGTCTTGCTGCTTGGAATGACATAAATGATCTATTTTGGTACTACCACAATAAATACTCTAGATTAATTGTATGAAAACTAAAACTATATGTAAAAACAAAGGAAGCAAACCAAGGATGACTGCTTTTAACAGACTCTTCTTTAAAACAAATACTAAGCACTAAATGGCTGCAGGATTTATTTATGAACATGATCTACAGCAGAAGAAGAGATCTAGCATAACAGTAGTCAAGAAAGGACCACTACAAATCAGGAAGTACCTAATGCAAATATGCCATAATAACACCCATGATGTCAAGTTTATTGTCAAAGGACAAGATATGTGGATGAAAATTTCTGGATTGAACATTGCACACTCTACACTACATACTTTTCTCCCAAAAAATGATTAAATAGCCAGGGTGAACTCTTACCAGAAGATGCAAAGAAGACAGAGCTACTCAACACCTAGTTTGCCTCAATCTTCACACAATAGTTAGTGTGCAACTAGATAGCTAATATGGATTATCTGGACAAGTAAAGGGACAAACTGAGGGATGAGATGACAAAAGAAACAGTCAGAGAGCTTTTGATGGATGTGAATGAATTCAGGTCAGCAGGGCCTGATGAGCTTCATCCCAGAATAATGAAGTGTCTGGCAGAAGAGATCTTGCAGCCCTTGACAATAATCTTTACAAAGTTGTGGAAGACAAGCAAGGTACCAACATATTGCTCCTCTAAAAAAAGGCAAAAAGGAGGACTGGGGAACTACAGACTGGTTAGCCTTACCTTGATATCTGGGAAGTTATTAAAGCATATCATAAGGAAGTCCATTTACAAACACCTGGAGAAAAAAAAAGCGGATCACAAGGAGCAGCATGAACAAATTGCGCAAAAAAACCCTTGATCTCCTTCCTTAATAAGATAACTAGTTTGGTGGATGAAAAGAATGCAGTGGATATAGTGTATCTGGACTTCAGCATGACCTTCTCATAAAAAAAATTGGAGAAATGTGCGCTAGACAAAACTACAATAGGATGGATGGACACCTGGCTCAATAGCTACGAGCAAAGGGTCATTATTAATGGGTCCATGTTGGAATGGCAGGAGGTTTCAAATGGAGTCTCACAGGGGTCTGTCCTGGGCCCAGTGCTATTCAATGTATTTATTAATGATTTGGCTGCTGGAATGAGAAGATTCTTGGCAAGAAACTTGGGAAAGACTGTTAACACGCTGGAGGACAGGAGCACAATTCAGAGGGCTCCCAGCAGACTCGAAAGCTAGACTGGAGCTAAGAGGATGAAGTTCAGGGCTGACAAATACAAGGTGCTATATACCTCAACAAGAATGGTCTAAAACAGGGGTTGCCAACTGGGGTTACACGTACCTCTGGGGGGTATGTGCTAGCAGGCAGGGATGGAGCACTGCCAAGAAACATCCTGCGCTGCCACGCAGGCACCACCCACCTGGCTGGACGCGGTGGGGGAGGGCAGTGGAAGCGCACACACAGTGGCTGCCACCGCTCCGCGCTCGATCACGTGCCACTCCCTCCCTCTTCCCCTGCTCTTCATCCAGCTGCATGCTATCCCCAACCCCTGCTCCGTGTCTGGCCACCAGGGGTAGACTGATCCAAAAAGGTTGAATACCCCTGGTCTAAAACACAACTACAAAATGGATGACACCCGGCTGGATGGCAGCAATACAGAAAAGGATCTAGGAGTCTTGATGGATCATAGACTTAAGAAGAGTCTACTGTGTGATGCAAATGCATAAAAAACAAATGCAGTTTTGGTTGTACCCATAGAAGTATTAGGTGCTCAGGAGGTGATAGTGCCTATTTAATTATCACTGATAAGTCCACATCTAGAGCATTGTCTGAAGTTTTTGGGTCCACGCTTTGAAAAGGACTGAGAGAAGTTAGAGAAAGTCCAGAGATGGGAACAAAAATGATAAATGGTTTGGCAGGAAAACCATATGGGGAGAGGTTGAAGGAAATAGGGATGTTCAGCTGGTGGAAAAGGTGCTTACGAGGGGGTATGATAACAGTTTTCAAATATCTAAAGGACTACCATAAAAATAAGACAAACGCCTTTTCTTTCTTGCTGCAAAGAGCAGGACTCAAACTAATGGCTTGAAGTTGTAGCAAAGTAGGTTTAGATTGAATATCCAGAAAAAAAACAACCTCTTCACTGTTAGAACTGTGAGGCAGGGAACAGACTGTCCAAGGAAACTGTGAAATCTCCATCACTGGAAGTGTTTAAGAAGAAACTGTAAAAGCATTGGCCATGATTTAGGAGTATCTATACCTATGCTTTGCTATGCGTATTTCCCATGGGACTGGGAAAGAATTTCTCTCTCCCTCCTGTTACTACATGTCAGGGTTGGTTTTTTGCCTTTCTCAGAAGCATTGGGTATTGGCTGCAGCTCAGGCTGGGGATTTTGCTTCAGGTGCACTTGGATGTTCCTGGCTACAGGGTCTTGCCCCTCCACTCAGGGTGAGACTAATCATCATACCTGTGGTCAAGAAGAAATTTTACCCCATAGTCATATTGGTCCATACTGTGGGAGCTTTTGCCTACCTCTGAAGCAGGATCTTGTCAGCATATTTTAACACAATCATCACCATTGGCAATGTGTAGGGGGTGCATGTGCACCCCCTGAGAGTGCTGGTGCATCCCCTGGCTGGCCATGCTCATTGCTTAGGTGACGGGCAGGGGGGACAGGCGGGAGCGCCGGTGCTCCCCCTGCAAGCACTGACCAGGGAGTGGAGCACCGTGGCGCTCCCATAAGTGGCCACAACCACAGCCACAGCCGCAGCCCTCCCCCCACTCCAGTCAGCAAGATCGGACACAAGGGGACACCCCCCCAGTCACTGACTGGTCACTGGGGGGACACATGCCCCCCCTGACTAAGGCAGCATGACGCTGGCTGACATTGTCCCCCTGCTTTATGTATGGCATGTCAGGTGTTATGGCTTTTGACTGTATGTCAGGGTTGGCTGTAATTTTACTAATAGACTGGACAGGGATTTGTATGGGATGGTTGTTCCTCTGGCAGGGCATTGGGGCTGGATGTCCTCAATTCTGTAATCCTTATGCCAACGATAATCCTTACCTGTTAAATTGCCCCAGTGAGTTCAATGAATCTACATACTTGTGTTACAGTTGCAAGATTAGGATCAATGCTTGTATTTTGTCATATCATGCATTATACTATTTATATGGTTACAAATTTCCCTGTATTTAAAGATAACAATACAACAATAGCGTTTTTTAAAAATGCTTCACCTGTCCTATCAGATATCTTAAGGAATCTTCTAAAATGCAAAGCATGCATTACAAAACTAGCTGAAACCCACAAAACATGTGCGATTAAATTTTTATTGCAAAAGTATTTCTTTAAATACAGGATTTTTATAGTTATCCTTTGACCAAATACTTTAACAGAATCAAAACTTCTCACCCTCAAAAAGGCTACATAAAGCTGTCCATGTGTAAACACAGGCTTAGCAATATAAATACATATTTTGTCAAAAGTCTAACCTTGTGACTTGTTTCTGGTCATAAAATAAGAGGGCCCTTGTACACATGAGGAAATTGCCCCATTTAGTGGTTTAATTGCCCTTTTTAACTATTTCATTGCATAACAGTGTACACCATTTTACACTGGTGGCATGTTACAATTTAATTTTGTAACAGTGTACATGTTTGGTGGCGTATTTTATTTAAATAACTTTTTTTACGTAGCAAACTAAAACACATTCCATGTATTTTAGTTTGCAGTGTAACAAATTAGTGATATTCCTCACATTCCAGTGTCCCATGTACCATCCCCACTACCTCCTCCGGCTGCCAGCACACCCAGCTGCCCTTCTGCTGCCTTTCTGTGGCAGCCAGCCCATTTCTAGATGGTCCCAGGTGACGGGAAGGTGTCAGGGATGGTGCGCAGGACGCTGGAAGCCCACCAAGCCCGTGCTTTCCCGAGCGCGCCTGGGCTTCCAGCACCCCGTGCACGTTGGATTAGGTAGGTTCTGCCTGTGAGCTGAGGCTGTGCCTGTGCAGTTAGCAGTCCACCCAGGCAGCCCTGGGAGGCACTGCCCCCCCCCCCCCCCCCCCCAGCTCAGAAACTGTGCAACTGGTGGCAGCTTGTGCAGGCAGGATCCAGTGAGGGAAAAAAAAAAGTGGCGAGGGTCCTGCCTGTGTCTCTCACGGCTGGGGAGCGAACTGCTGGCAGGTTGCACAGCCCCTGAGCTGTGGAGGACCCCGCTGTTTCCCTCTGTGGTAGCAGCGCCTCCCAGGGAGCACCCACCTGCTGGCACCCTGTCTGAGCAGTCTCAGGTGGTGCCATCGCCACCAAGGGAAGCACCAGGGCCCCCTGCAGCTCAGGGGCAGGCTCTGGGGAAAAAAAGAAAAAAAAGATTGGGCCCCTCACCGCTTTTTGTTTCCTTTGGTGGAGCCTGACCGCTCCACGGTGAGGGGGCCTGGTGCTTCATCGTAGCTCCGACTCACCTGCGTATCTGTTTGAAACACCTCGGGATCTCTAATGATAACACACTTTATTCTGTCTGTCCAGAGCACTCTGATTGGTTGTTTCAGTAAGTAGTATGATTGGCTGCTGAGACGACCGATCAGAGTGCTCCAGATAAACAGAATAAGCCGTATATATGCTTATTATCTCATAGCATTCTTATGGTCATATATACAACATTTTTGCATTATCTGGCTATGTTGGAACAATATCAGGCCCACTTCTGTCCTTATACAACCTTCTGTAAATCAGAAGTAGATCCACTGAAGTCAGTTAAATAATACTGTTAAAACCAGTGTAAAAATTATATTGGCTCTTTTGGGGTATCCCACATGCATTTCTCCATTTTCATGTAATGATCATTGGGTAAATCAGAGAATGTAGCTCTTCACTTTTCCTACTGCAACAGAAAGTATTATATAGAGGTGTTGTGTCATTACGGAATGAAAGGATAGCAAGTGGAAATATACATTCATATATAACACCTTAAATACTACATTCTTATTTGTATCCAGCTGTGAAAACTAGCTACTGGAGATCAAGATGAGAATATGCACCAGAACAAAGAATAACATACCAAGTATAGAATATTGTAAGAGGTGAGGAAATTAATCGGAAATCTCTCTGCATGAATCTGATCACTGTAGGTAACTTAGTCTTCTTTATTAAATAAAGTAAACACTGTTTAACTTAGAAAAGCCTATTTAGCCTGTTAGAGAGGAGTTGGTTTCCACAGTCTTCATAATTTCTATATTACATCAGAAAACGTCATGGCAGGGCACCAAATATTTCCTAATTTAATTAATATACTTACACTGACTCTGATATGCCATACTTCAAGTAATTTTTCCTGCCTATAATTATTTAAAGTAACTTAAAATGTGCATGAGTAACACAGGCAGACATTTAAATTATTGCCAAATATTTAAGTCACTGCTTAAAAAGTTTAAGGCTACTGGCTAGTTTGTGCTGGAACAAAGAGACTCGGTTAGTCACACCTCCTTAAGATTCATGACACCATTACTTATTGAGATATGCTCAGCATAATTCTAGCTTTTGTATCTAATTCAGTCTTGTTAATTTATTATTCAGAACATTGATAGATCCATTTTATCAATCAAACCACTTACACACCTATGTTCTGTGTTGTGAGCAGAATCTGTGTAATGGATGCAGCAGCTGATACATCTGGGAAAAAAAAAGCACCCAGCCTTGAGGACTTACACCCAAGAACCCTGACTGTTAGGTAGTTTCTTGGTTGCCAAATAAGTCTGCTATATGTGGCTTACACAGTAATTTAGAAGATAATTTGGGTCACCTGCATACATAGTTCTTGCTGACAGCAGAAGCTAACAGGAGGATCTTAGCTGCTGTTGCAAAACACTCTGTAGCTAAGTTTTGCTCTAGGCTTCATCCATGCAGCAATGCAGTTATGGTCTATTGAAGAGGACGTAACTGAAGCAGAATTTGTCTTTGTAATCTACATCATGACATATTGTCTTTTCTGTGTTGTTATAAACATGCTGCAGTACGGAAGATCTTCTCAGGGTATAGACAGATGTAACATCTGAAATGTTTCCAAGTGTAACGGGTTTAGAAATATTTGAAGAAAAGGAGCATTTCCAGATACAGTCCCCCGTCACACTCCTTCTTCCCCTTGCCCTTATGAACGCTCAAAACTGCCACAGCTTCATGTAGTAGCATGCTCTCCAGCCAGGGAGCAACAGGGGCTGCAGCTTTGCTTCCCTCACCAGGCAGGGGAGAGTGGCAAGGACTGTCAGTGCAGCTCTGCACCCCATCTCCCAGAGGCTGCAGCTCCCCACTTTCCCCTTGGGGAAGACAGAGTGGACAGACCAATGTCAGAAAATGCTGTCCTGCCACTGCCCTCCTGCTCTCCCAGACCAGATGCAGAGATATGCAGGGAGTACGTGTGCATTGTGGGGGGTCATTCCTCCCAGCTCTGGCAGCATGGGGGACTCCAGGAGAATGGAGGTGGAGCAGCAGGGCTGTGCTTACTGACAGTCTGCCTCACCTTCCACTCCCCTCCCTCTTTGCGTGGGGAAATCGGAGTGTTCTTGGATGCTGAGAGTGCACACGTACTACAAGAAGTAAAACGCTTCTAAACAGGAGCTCAATTCCAGCACACACGACCAATAATTTGGAGCACTTCATTCATTTCTGCAATGCTTCCAAGGCCATATACATCTATATGGCTCACCTTTTGAAGCGCTTCAAAGGCATTTGAAACCCTTCAAATCTGTCTACAGCCTTAGCGGTCTTCAAATTTCACCATCCTTGATGAGTGCTCTGTTGTCATTTAGCTGAAAGCCTGTCCCAGATCTGAGACTTTCAAAGACTGATTCATTTCTTTTCTTAGAAATCAAAGGAAAGAAATCAAAGAAACCACACCACCATGCTTTTCAGTATGGTTAAAAAAAATCTCTCTCATGACAAAGGAGCCATAGGCATCATAACAGTCACAGCATGGTCTCTTGCCTTGCCAACATTCACAATAGAAAGGTGGATTTTATTTCCTACTGGAAATGGCCAAAGGAAGTTGACTTGAATGCTGTTAGCAAAGCCTGATGTCCAGACCTAGGAAATGCTGGTCAGTCAGTAAGCTTTTGCTTTGACTAGCTGAATGAACACAAACTCTTAAAGCAAGAAGTAGTACTAAGTTTGTGCAAGCAAAAAGAGCCAAATTAATCCTTGCTGTAAAATCTCCTTCAATTAGGAGAGTAAATTTGATTGAAAAGCGCCAGTACTATGTTGGCATCATTATATATATATATGTTTCTTTGATCTATAATTTAAAAGGACTTATTTTGCAAATTATCTTATTTGACTATTGTAAGATGCCCTGAGCCTTTTTTTTTTTTTTTTTGGGGGGGGGGGGGGGAGAGGGCAGCATGTAAGTCAAATGAAGAAATAAACTTCTCTTCAATGTCAATACGCTAATGTAGCATTCTAACCTCGAATTTATTCAGCTATGTAAATCAATTCCTGTAAGGATTCCAGCTGTGAATTCCCTTGTGTAAGATACATTTGATGCACTATTTCGCCAAAATAGGAGTTACCAGTCAATATGCCTCAATACTTGAGTCCAACTTTAGTTTATTTTTGAGGTCTGAATTTCAGACCTGAAAAACAGTATACTACAGTACAAAACAAAAATACAATACAGTTGTCCCCACTAACCTGCAATCCCTTCTTATACAGGGATTTTTTTTAAACCAGTCGAACTATGTGAACTATTTATCTCCTTCCATCCAGGTTTAGTTTGGAAGCTAATTGTGTTTCATTAATACTAGTGACAGAGAATTTATAATCTAAAATTGCTTGACATAGATTTTTCCTGCTCCTGTAAATCTTGCTGGCCTTTTACCTACAGTCTTTCATAAAGAAACCTCCTTTCATACCTTGATTATTCAAACATTCCTTGGCTGAAAAGAAGAACCTTATCCACAAAGGATTATGAAGATGCAGATTACTTAAGGCCCAACTATATACCCCGGCTCATGCTGAAGAACAGCTAATAATACAAATAGTTTCATGAACTTCAATGGAACGGAGATCAATGCTAAGATTTCTCTTCCCATTATTTCCATTATTTGCAGAATTTGTTTTCTAATAGGCTGCATCTGTGGGCACGTTCACAGAATCTCTACGGTGTCAGAGTTGTTTGACACAAGCACTCTCCGAATGAATAATCATGCCCCGTTTACCTGAAATACAATGCTCTTAATGTACTATTTTGAACTAGACTAAGCATATATCTTAGTTTCTAGCTAAATAGTGCTTTATGAGAGATGGTAGCTTTAAAGCCTTTTCTAAAAAATTGCAAAATGAATTAAAATTACTTTACATCCACTAAAAACCTTACAGTGAAGGGAAGAATTTATCAATACATCTCAATTTCTTACATTTGTCTTTTAAATCAATTAATATGGTATAATATTTGATGTTTGATATTTGGCATAATTAAACAAGTGTTTGTGCTATTATCAGAAAAGAAATTCCATTTATAGTGGAATTGGTAAATGACATTAGATTACAAGCATTAGACTAGAAGTTAACTGGACTGGTTATAAACAGAAAAGTTATTAAAATCTTCTGCTGCCATGCAGTAATATACACAAAAGTATTAAAACATTATGAGTAAGGTACCAGTTATATTTTAGTAAGGTTTTCTGACTCGGTTGTTTCATGTGTAAGTGATTCTGTAGGTATATTTATCCCTTTGCCTTTGGGTTTTTAGCCTTTTGCAGTTCATTGTTCACAGAGTGTGTCTGTTTCCTTTTTACTTCTCCTGAAAAAGAATTTGCGGCTTTCATGTGATCCCAGGATACCATGTTGATCAGTCATTGATTAAACTGGAGAAGATCTCAGGGCACATAGAAAAAAAAACTTACCTTGGACCTGAAAATGCAAGTAGCATCTACTTTTTCTGCATAAATTATGTTGAAACAAAAACTTTCTAGGAAGGCAATTTTAGATAGACTTCACAGATTATTCTTCTCTCTAAAATAAACCAAACCAAAACTCTTTAGGTGACACAAATACGTCTGCAATTTAGTGGAGATAGCTGTGCTGGACTTATTTGCAAAACAGTTAGTACTTTGTGTCAGGATTTGGTTTGCTTTACAGTAAATAGGAGCCTGCCATCCTAGCAATCTCTTCCAATATCAACAGCAGGATTTGTATCAGTAATTAGTATTATTCTCTGAGGCAAAAACCAGAAAACTGATTCCAGCCCCTCCCCCCACTTTTATCCTGGGGTCCTGCATTGTCCCACCCTAAGTACCTGTGAAGTGCTGAGATAACACTTTTGTCCCAGGACAACTGGGGCTAATTCGAATGAACTGTCATTCGATTTGCATGTGTAAACGACTGTCCCCGGTCCTATTTTGATGCGAGTCAAAACCACAAGACAATCACATGATAGCCAAAATAATCATATGATATGATAATTATAATAAGCCCTGAAATAAACCTGGAGTTTCCTGTTACACAAAGAGGTGTTTAGCATTAAAAAGAAAAGTTTAGTTAGTGTTGAAAGGAATTTTGAAATAGTAATGGAAGGAGATTGTAGCCAGGATGGTTCAGGAAATAAGCAAGGAATATTAAACCCATTGCATACTCGGGAGAGATTTGAGACAAGCTTTTGGGCACAAGGTGCCATGGAAGTGACACCTTACTAGAAAGCCTGAGAGAAACTACTTTTTTGGTGGTAATAATTATTTTTAAATTTCACAGAAAATTATGTTCCTGGAGAATTTGGACATGATAGCAGTAAGGAACTGCAATACAGGCAGGTTTACAGGCCAGGGGTTTTTTTGCACCACTCCTACGGCACAAAGATCATTAAAGCTAAATTGACTGGTCCTGTGCTGATTCAGTAGGTGAAGCAGAATCCCCAGGTGATGCAAGGCTGATCCACTGGATCCCATAACCCTTCCACTTCTGGGCAAAAGAGGACATGACAAACCGACTTCTAGCTCTGCTTGCTTGCCAGTTGCCAGCACATCCCATGGAACCACAGGCACTGAAATAAGACCCAGCAGGCCAAGGCTGCTGTCTTAGCATAGCCAGTTTTTACAAGTATATCTCAAATACTACAATATTCATTTCTTCTTAAAACCCTATTTTCTGATATACTATGATTATACATCTTAGTTTGCAGTTTAAAAGCAAAAGCTCAGAAATCAGAAAGCAAATAATAATAGAGCGGTTGTTTAAAAAAAAAAATCCCAGAACTTGTGTATAAAACCTGTGATTTTTGTGGTCCACCTAATGATTTAAAAACACTTCGGATTAGCACTGGGACTGCAGAGCTGCAAAGTTTTTATGTGCCATTGTTCCCTCCCCCTTTTTTTCCAGAGGGCCCAGCAAATCCATACCACAGTATTCAGGGGTATATTTTTGTGCTGAAAATGGGTTAATCCCCCCTCCCCCAGTAAAGAAATAAAACCCGGAAAAGGGTCTGAATCAATGTCAAAATGTGTTGTTTGCAAATTTATCACATTTGTATTTTAGAATAAAAAACAGACTTGAATTTTCCTTTCACTTATTACCCAGGCTGGAGTTTAGGATTCTGTGTTTCAACAGCAGTAGGTGAAGACATGACTGCCAGTTAAGAAACCATACATTCCCCTATTTTAGAGGAGTCTGGAATATATTAAGATTACATTATTGTGCTATATGGCAGTGCTGGTAGTGTAGGAAAAAAACCTCAGCTTGTGATTTTTGTGCTATTATCAACTGTGGCAGGAAAAAAATCCAGTAAGGGCTAGGTATTTTAACCGTAACCTTTTTGGTGGTAGAACTTAGTATAATCATATTTTTAAGCACCCAATCAGAACTTCAAAATATGCAGAGTGCTTTGGCTGAGATCCATCCAAGACCTTATGCCAATGATGCTCCAGCAGGGTGTCAGGTGGTGTGAGGAGATAAGCAGATAAGCACAGGCTCAGGGTCAGGCTCATGCTAGTACCTGCTTGGCCAATCCCCCATGCCTCTTGCCTGGTCCTTCTGCAAGGAGGTAAGCACTGCAGAATATGTTAGCATTTGAGATGGAGTGTTATTTAATTCACAAATGCTATGGAGAGGTGTCTCAGGTCCTACAAGGTTGAGAACCAATGCCTTATGAGCTTATTTCACTTTAACAAGGAATTCTGCTGAATTCAAACCTTTTCTCACCTGCTTTGCTGGGTTAGGATCAGGATGCTCAGCTCCTTGAAGGGTTAACTCTCCCATGTTTAAATGGCCCAAATTATACAACAGGTGTCTGCACTGCAATTTTTCAGATGCACGCAGGGCCACTTTATACTTGTGTGCCAGCAAAGAGGATATGATTTAAAACCTTTTGGTTTTCAAACAGAATCAATCTCCAGTCTTTGTTTACAAATAAACTGTATTGATGATTCTGGATCTTAAATTACATTTCTTTGAAGGCTTTCAGTTTAAAATAAATATGAGCATTAAGTATGTTCATGTCATGAAATATGGAGCCCTCTGCTTCCAGCTTACCTTTATCAATTTGACCCAGGCTGACAGAAGCATCAAATTCAATATTAATTAAGAGCCATTACCAGCTTGATGGATGTCTGGTGGCCTGTGTCATATAAGCGGGTAATTTCTGTGTAATGACCCATGGCAGCAGATACAGACACCACAACTAAAACATGTACATACAGCCTGGAAAATACCTTGACTCATGACTGAATTTCTTCAAAACACAGGCTACTTCAATTTGAGCCAAAAGGGCATCTATGTTAGCAATGGATAATGACACGCCATATATCCTGGCAACTATAGAAGACAGGACAGTCAATACTCAGACAGGTACATGTCCTTCTGGCTGGGCAGTGCTAGAGATAGGGTAATGCAATGGTCTGATTGGTACCTACCTAAGTAACTACTAGCCAAGAGATTGTATTAAATAAAGTTACCAAGTCAAGCCCTTGACACTTCTGGAATCTATGAGCAACAGGGAGGGAAGGAGAAGAGAAACAAATGGTAGAGCCAAGGCTGGGAAAGGCAAGATAGAGAAATGAGATGATGGCAGGTTGGTGGAGAAGACAGAAAGAGACAGAGCATGATCTGAGCAAATATCTTCATGAGGGAAGGTAGAAGGATCTGAGCTTAGTCTTCATTCACCCCTTGTAATACTATGCCTTGTGCTTGTGGTATCCAGACTGTACCTGTAAGGGGCCAGCAGTGGGATGACCCAGTCTCTCCCCTTGATGCTCTTGGGTGCAGTTTGTGGTGGTGCGTAGCTGTAGTTCTCCCTGCAAACTGAGAGCATGTGAATTGCTCAATCCCGTTCCTAATAAAGATAAAGCTGTTTACTCCCCACCGGTCTCTGCTGAAGGGTGACTCGAGGACAGGACCCAAGGTCATGGAGGTCTGAGCGAATGTCCCACCCCTGAACCCAGTGGCATAGAGTAAACATTATATGGTGTCAGCAGTGACCTGTCTCTTGGTGGAGTCACCAGCAGCCTGATTTTAAGGGTGTTACAGTTTTCATTCAAAGAGGGAGAAAAATGGAGCATTTCTAACCTGCACCAGCATTATCCTTTATTGGAAATCTTGGGGAGAATTGGAAGAGGTGGGAACAGAAGCTTTGATTATACCTTGCAGTCACAAAGGCTGAGGAAGAGGCAGAGGATTATAAAATTGCAGTCATGCTTCACTACATTGGGGCTAAAGCCCTAGACATTTACAACAACATGCAAAGGGTGTTTGCAGACCCCAATAGCAAAACCCTTACAGAGGTGCTTGCAGCATTCAAGAATTACTGGGAACCCAGAAAAAACACTGCCTTTGAAATGTCTCGGTTCTGGCAATTTAGATACAATGAGGCTGCAGGCATGGATGATTTCGTTACAATGCTCAGAAGCAGAGCACAGCATTGTGAATTTGGATCTGCTGAGAAACTTATGTTGAGGGACAAAATTGTCTTCAGCATAAATGACTGCAAACTCAAAGAAAGGCTTCTGGAAAATCTCTCCCTCACACTAGCACAGGCTGTGGATATCTGCAGAGCAAAGACTCTCACAAGTGCTCAGGCCCCAGTTATGTCTGCAGAAGGAAGCTTGCATATAGTTGAACAAAAGCAAAGCTGCCAGAGCACTGTGCAAAAACAAATCAAGCCACCAGTGAAGTTTGCTTCACAGGGGGGCAATCAAGCTAACAAAGGCAGAGCCTGCAAAAGGTGGGAAGCACACACAAGCCTGGGTCCTGCCCAGCTTTTGGAGAACCTTGTTACAAGTGCTCTGGAGTGAACCACTTTGCAGAAATGTACACATCAAAAGGAGAAGCCCCAAAATCTGTAGAAAGAGTCAGTACCCTATATATGGGTGCAATATCTGCAAAGCAGCACTCACAGACCTTTGATAACCAGAAAGCCTGGTATAGCACAGTCATGATTGCTGGCTTGCCAGTTGCTTTTAAGTTAGATAAGCAAACACAATCCCAGCAGATGTAGCAAAGGCTTTGCAAGGCAAAGTGCAGAAGACTCCAACTCATGTTACATTGATTGCATTTGGCGGTGCACGCATCAAACCACAAGGTGTAATCATTGCACGTTGCAAATCTGGTGCTAATGGCTCTAATTTCACTTTTTATATAACAGACAATAGTGACCCACCAATACTTAATAGGGTGGCATGTACCACCTTACACCTTATCAGACGAGTCCGTGGAATGACTCTGACAGCACCTGCAGCCAAGGTGGAACTTCTCAAATTATACCCGGACGTTTTTCAAGGTTTGGGCTAATTCCCTGGTACCCACCACATCTATGTCGACCCAGCGGCACCACCAGTTGTGCATGGGTGTAGAAAAAAACCCTACACAACCCAAGGCAAGTTGAAGCTTGCTCTTGAAATGCTGAAAGCTATGGGAGTCATTATGAAGGTGACTAAGCCCACACCCTGGCTCAATAGCCTTGTGATCACACAAAAGAAGGATGGTTCGCTATGACTTTGTCTGGAACAGGGGTGGGCAAAATACATCCTGCGGGCCACGTGCGGCCCGCAAGGCCATTCTATCCGGCCCGCGGGGCCCCTAAAAAATTTAGAAAATTAATATTTATCTGTCTTTGGTTCCTGTAAAATGTGACAGGATATAGAGGCAGTAGGACCCAGAGGAAGCCTGGTAGGCTCGCAACAGCAGGGCCTGCCTGGCCCTGCCCCCCCAGCCTGAAGCCCCAGCAGGGACCATGTGGGTGCACTGCGCGGGAAGCTCAGGTAAGGGGGGAAGGCCAGGGGAGGACCCTGGGCAGGGAAGGA
>NW_005842430.1:277462-278141 GCF_000455745.1 Alligator sinensis
ACGCAGAGGCAGCCGCGCGGGTGTGCAGGCGGCTGCAGTGTTGGGTGCTGGCCATGGGCAGGCGAGGGGCTGCTTTTCCCCACATTCAGTACCAGTTTGTAATCCGCCCCCGCGGCCAGCCTGGGCCCTGCACTGGCTCCAGGTTCGCCCATCGGGGCAGTGGCATGGCCGCAGCAGCTGCAGCCCCCCCCGCTTGCTGCGCTGGGTAGTGTTTGCCACCGCCGCCCCTGTGCTGCCCAGCACGTGAGCTCTGGGCGGGAAGCAGCAGCAAGCACTGCCTGGTGCAGCAAGTGGGTGGGCCACAGCTGTGCTGCCACGTGCAGCCCCGACTGGGCATAACCATCACCCACTCTAGCCCAGGTTACCCACAACCCAGTGGTCAGGCTGGAAGCGCAGTTCAGACCATCAAATCAATGTTTAAGACGACTTTGTAGGACGGCTGTGATCTATATTGGCTTTACTCAATCTGAGGAACATGCCCATTACCGGTCTCAAGTATGCTCCAGCACAGCTTCTGATTGGGAGACTTTTGCACAGTCCCCTCCCTCCTACAACAGTGGTGCTAACTCCTAGACGACCGTCGATCGCCTCCCACAAGTCGCGGAACCTTCAAAGGCACCGAAAGGAGCGCTATGACCGCACGGCTACATTCCTGCCACCTCTACGGGAGGGGGGGAAA
>NW_005842430.1:278151-289329 GCF_000455745.1 Alligator sinensis
AGCATCCATCACAGCAAAAAGGGATGAATGTGGTAAACCCCCCCAGCGGTAATGTCTACAGGAGGGATGGAAGACAATTAAGAAAGGATTACTCTTCAGTACCAGCAGAACATGTCAACGTACCGCCGGAGACAGCAGTAGAACAAACTTTAGAAGACGAACCAGACCACCACAAGCAAGAGTTTCATCACATTGCAGAGAATCCAGCAGTACCCACAGAGGAACCTGATGACCATGCAAAATAAGAGTGGATGTGTGGTGAGATGGACTATATAATGGGATAGCAGTCAAGGCTAGACCCCACCGGTGAACCAAATGCTAGCAACCTCTGGCTCCATGATCCTGAAACATCCCATGTTAAAGTAGCATTTGATGAACATCCAACTATTTCAGAGGGAGCTCCCAGAGTAAAGAAGGGGGATGTGGTATATGGAATGTATCTTTAAGGGGCCAGCAGTGAGATGACCCAGTCTCTCCCCCTGATGCCCTCTGGGTGCGGTTTGTGGTGGTGGGTAGTTGTAGTTCTCCCTGCAAGCTGTGAGCACGCGAGTTGCTCAGTCCTGTTCCTAATAAAGATAAAGCTGTTTACTACCCCACCGGTCTCTGCTGAATGGTGACTCGAGGACAGGACCCCAAAGGCACGGTGATCTGAGTGAGTACCCCATCCCTGGAACCCAAAGGCACTGAGTAAACATTATACCTGAATTGCAGTTCAGCAAGATATCTAAGCACATGCCTAACTTATCCAACTGATTTTAATGGGATGACTCGCATCCTTCGTATTAGATATATGTTTATACTCCTCAGTCAATCAAAGCTAGTGGTGGTTAGTAATGGATCTGTACACACCGCCCAAATTGATGGACTTGGCAATGATTTGATATGTATGGTGACTTCGCTGTGCCTTCAGGGTGCTACACAACAACCAGTCAGATGGCCAGGAGCAACAGAGGGCAATGAAAATCCTTTGCTGATGTTTTCACAAGGCTGGGAAGGTTTTTAAGAACTGATACATGCTGGATCAGGATTTTCTCCAAATGGGTTCACCCATCCTACAGTTGCTGTTAAATATCTGTGACATACATACGTTGATTCAGTAGTCAAAGGCTTAAGGATCAGGTCTGGTTGACATTTTTCTTGTAAGGCTCAATATTGTGAAAACATTTGAAGTGTAAAGTGCTGTAGAACTGGCTAGTTTCACATGTCATGCTGATGCTGTGTGGCTTTGTAAAATAACTGATACACTTTGACGCTCTGGGCCTGAAGCAAATACAAAGCAGAGGACTTTGAGCATGTTAAGAGACCGTGAAGCAGCAGCAAAGAGCACCAGGTAAGTAAGATCAGATTCCTGGCTGTCTTCCATTTTCCTGTCACACTGCGTATGCCTAATAAACTGTTTTTACAATAGCGATAGGATATGACTGCCACCTGCATGCTGTGTAATATGTATACTCTACAAAGTAAGCACATCTAGCAGCTGCAAGATATAACTAGTTAAACCTAGGAATGCTTACATGTTCTTAGGTGAGCACACCACATTTTGAGCTGTAAAAATGCTTAATCTATGTGTCACTTTATATTAATTTGTACCCTTAAGATTATCAATGAGTTGGCACAGGGGCATAACCAAGGGCAGAATATGTCCTGTTGTTGCTAGTAAGATGTGATTTCTCAACCAGAGATCGTGCAAACTCACATGTGCATGCATTCAGCTTTGTTTGCATGTTTGAAATGAACGTAAGAAAGCTCCTTGCAGAGCTGTAATTGCCAGCAGTTCTATAAATGTTAAGTGAGCTAATGTAAGATAACATATTTCTTAACATCAATAGGCTATTTTTTGAGGAAGTGCAAGAGAAATAATTCTGATTGACTTAGAGCAGGGCCTATCTTTTGCTTTGTGACTGTACAGTATGCAGCACAATGGGCCCTGATCCTACCGGATAATATCACAAAAATTATTTCCCCCTGTTGCTTGGGATCCCAAGGCAATCAGAGTTGCAAATGCAGGTCTAACCTAGAATAAGAAATCAGTGGGTTTAGGATGTTGTCACCTTCCTTGGGGTTAGAAGCACCAAGCAATGCTGCTCCCAGTGGTCTACAGCCAGTTTCAAATTATGCAATGATGTGATTTCTCTGTCATCCTGCACCACAAATAGTTGGTGCTTTTTCATGCCTCAGAACCTCTTCAAATCCTGTTTTTCATACTTGCCAAGCTTTTCCTTGCATATTCAATTGAACATTCGCAGCAAACAGAAAAGAAGTGTTAAGTATGAAGCTCTAACCCTCCTTCTGTTTTATAATCACCATATCTGATGTTATAGCACATACTTTATGAAGAGCAATTATTGAAAAATCCAATAATATTTTTATGCTCTTATTATTGGATTTTCTGTCTGGTCTGTAATAGTAACACTTCTCTCCTTTTGCTAGTCCATTATTGCTGAGTCCCCAGGCTCCATTTTTCCAGCTTTGCCATGCCATCTCCACCCATCGTGGTGTGTCCACATATACTAGGACTCCGACCCGGTGGATACTGGCAACAACCTGCATTCTAGATTTACATCTTTCCTACCTTCTGCTTTTGCTTTAACATATCTCATGCAGATAGTTTGTTTGGTCTTAATTAAACTCCCAGTTTCTCATTTCAGTCCTCCTCTCATAAGCCATTTATAATTTACAACCTTCTTGTGAGTTTTTCCAAAAATGGTCCTCTCCACATTGTTCTTTTTTCATCCATTTCTGCCTATATGTCTCTTATTGTCATGTGTCTGGTGACTTGCTCTCAATAGGCACATATGCCTCATTTAGTTTTGGAAGCTGATCCAAGATGAAGTCAGACTGTGTTTTATCATTTAGATAGCTTGCTATGTTATATTCTCCCAGTACACAACATCATGTAAGAGTACCAGATAAATAAATACATTAGCCCTTTTAGTCCATCCTGGTACTCTTAGCCCTTTTTCTTCCATCCTTTTTGTCATTGTAAAGACCTGTCCACATCTAAACTTACATGTAATAATAAAATGATTGTTGTTACCATCATTATTAGGTCTTCCACTTAAAATATTGTGGCCACTGGCTTTAGCCTGGTCTCTAAGAGACTTGTTTATGGTATTAAAGCTTGTTTTCTGTCCTTAAGTCTCTTCATCTTTCCTGCTTGCTTTCTTATAGTTGCCTTCTTGGCCGTGTTCATTTGTATCGCCTCCTGCTTTCTGTCTCGCCCTGCAGTTATGGAAGGTTCTGCTCTGCTCAAAGGCAAATCTTTATGCCATGACGAGCAGAGGATTGTTTGTGTTTAGCTCTTCACTTCATGCTTATATGTGACTTTCAGCATTTCTCAAAATAAGGCAGACAGATCACCTTGCTCACTATACTACACCCGTGTTCGTATCTTTTACAGCCCACCATTGCTACACAAGAAATACAGGCAAATTGCAGAAGTACGGGAAGTGTCTCTACTTTCTAATAGGTAACCACCGATACATCATACGTAACCATTGATTTTCTATCCAGGGATATGCAGGAAATCTTACAAAGAGCATGGGTAAGGACGCATCTAATAACATGTCAGACTTTTCTTGTTTCCACACTTGGGTGCTCAGTCCAGAATACTGATCCACGCACCAGAGAACAACCACAGTTTACAAAGTCAATATATACTGTATGAAGTAGCTGTATAGTTATGATAGCTACCACAGGGAATGAAACCTAGAATTTTTAGATGCAAGCAGAGGGCATAGGCAGGATCTGACTTTTCTCTGAAGTAGGCTCAGCTAGAGGAAAAATATTGATTTTTTTTCACCACAGCCATCCTTCCTTCAAAAGTTATTTCATGTTTGAAAGGAATGCATGAGGTGATGGAAGAAAAGAAAAAGGGTAGTATTTTATCTTAATGTATATAATTATTTAATTTCAGTGTTCAGTGACTTTATTTGTATACCTCTAACAAGAAACAAACAATGCAGAGGGTTTTAGTACACTGCCAAGCACAGTACGACACAGTACTTCAAGTAATGAGCATCAGTAGTCAGTTTTAGAAGTCTTGCCAGTTAACGGGTGGGTAGGCTTTGTGGCCAATTTTTTTCCAATGAGGTACTGCTAGTACAAAACAAAAAGTAACAATAAGCAAATTTTAAAAGGCTTGGTTGGATTTGCATAAGGATCCAAATGATGAGGTTCTTCTTTGACCCTATCCCAGGTTTCTCGAGCTGCAAAATTGGATGCAGGTTTCTTTAAGGCTAAGAAGAGCAAACTGCCAGTATCATTTGTGAGGGTTAATTAAGTTCATTGACCTTCAGCTGATACTGGACTTTGTCAGCAACGGGATACTGGATCACTGGTTTTTCTGGAATGGGTCTGATGTTCCTGTATTTAGTCCCTATTACTGTGCAATCAGTTGAAAATGTGGATGCTTGTGCACGCTATGAAAAACAGTTGCTTATCAAAGAAAAAACCCCAAAACAAATTAAATCTTTCTTGCTTTTCAGTCTCCAAATGTGATAATTAACTAACTGGATTATACAATATAACGAAACAATCATGATATAACTGTCTGTAATGATATGAAGACAACATTAGATTCCGTGTACGGATTAAAATCCAGATGCGATACATTTTTTGTTCACATGAGTTCTAAAATATTTCCTGTTCCCCCCCGTTCCTTGTTAAAAAAAGAAACCCCCCCCTTTAAAAATTGAAATAGTTTCCCTTTTCTGTTCTCGTTGCACAGTTTTCTGAAGATGTTCTGCCTGAAGCACCACTACAATGGATTCACGCAGCACATCAAGCTCTCAGCGTTCTCCCGTATTCCAATACTCCTAACCTGGCAGTGCAAATAGCTGAGACTGCATTTTTTTAAAAAGTGAGACTTTAATATTCTTAAAGCGTCAAAGTATTTTTAGTTAAAGGACCCAGCCCTGAAAAGCCTCCTTAGGCAGAACTCCTGCAAGGACTTCAATGGGAATTTTAAACATAGAAGGCTCAGAGGTTCAAGCCCAAAATCTTGGATTCGCCAAAAAAAAAAAAAAAGGTATCGCTGCCACTATTAACTCATTAGTGTACAGGAAATAACTAAAAATACTGGTGTAATTAATCTACAGCCAAAAATCTGATCCTGTATTTTAACCCACTCAGAGCTTCCACTGACTTCATACACAATGTACTGTCAATATGCTAAAAATATCCTGCTTTCTCATAAAGAGTTAATTTACAGTTGCAAAATAATAGACTGAACACATTAAATGCATTCATACAGCACTTTTGTGGCATGAGTTACTAATATTCATGTAATTCCATATAGTATCAGAAGTATGACAGAAGGTCATGGACCGAAACTGAAATCTGTGTGAGAATTGAGTGATGGACTATGGCAGATCCTGCTAGGGAGCCATGAGCTGCAGATTCAGTGAGCCCAGCAGAGGGAATTAGATCAACTAGATGCTACTGCTAGATCATTCATTCCTCGGCTGACTCTGATGTATAATACTTCTGCACGAACTACATATACCAAAGCTTATAGTCAGTGAGATACCTGAAGTGGCTTATTTAAACCACTAAACATTTGAATATTACAGGAAACCTGGTGAGCAACTTTCTGCTTGCTTGGCAACCATTATTGTGAGGTCCCAAATTCTTGTGTGCTGACATGCAATAATATGGGAATTTCTATCATCAGACTGTGTTTACATAATGCCTTCATAGTCAAAGCTGTAGAAATATTTTATTTGATTCTTTTCTTGTCTGTGTAAGATTTCTGCAAAGACATAACATGTTAATTCAAAGAGAAAATAAAGATGAATAAAGGAAACAATGAGAAGTAAATAACCTAGAAACTTAATTTACCTCATAATTTGAAATGAGAAGTTTTTTCACCTTTTTACCACTGGAAAGAGGGACTGCTTTAACTGCGACAGTTGTATATCTCTTAGGCATACTATATTTACTCTAATCCAAGGGACCAGGTGACATTACAATGAAGGTTTCCATTTGAAAAAAGAAAAAAAAAAAGTTTATAGCCTTTTTGTTGTGGAAAAGGATTGAATATGTAAAGGCCTTGTTACACAGTAATTTTGAGTGGCTCCTGGTGTTCTTAATCCCTGGATTGTCCCCACATTAACACCTAAAATTGGTTTTAAGCACTTGTTATGCGGCTCAAAGTTATACTACTTGGCTACGTCCAGACATGTGCAGACGCTTAGTTCCCTGGGGACAAGTAGTGGCGGTGCACACCAAGGAACGCCTGTGCCATGTGCACTCTGGCATGCAGCAAGTAACCCCAGGTGGGGTAGGGGAGGCAGGGGCTAGCACTGGGCTGGCCCCAGCACCTTACCTAGGGTCCTGGGGGCCTCTCGGGGCTGCAGCAGTGGTGATCCTGCCATGCAGAGCCTGGCCAGCAGTAAGGTGCAGTTCCAGCCAGCCAGGCTCCAGCTTTGGGTGGCATATGCTGCTGCTATGTGCAGCGTTCTGCTTTTTTTTTTTTTTCCCCTGGCAGGTTTTTTTTGACCCCTGGATATCCACAGGTTTTTTATTGATTTTTGTTTTTTGGGGTTTTTTTTACCCCTTGCAACGTGGAAAACAACAGTGCCCCACACTGCATGGCTGTGCTTGTCTGGATGTAGCCCTCAAGGGCAGGATGATCTCTGCTTTGCACTACCCAGCTCCTGTTCCATTAAGATGTGGCCATTCCCCACAGGTGTGCCACCCAAACTGAAGACCACATCTTTCCAGTATCCCAGCATCTCTCATACCCCTGCGTGTAGAGCAGGGATAGATGCCTGTCCTGGCTCACAAGCCTTGTAGTGGCAAGTCACAGCTATAGCTCCTAGTCCTGCCCCTGCTCACCAGGCCCGTAGTGGCAAGTCACAGCTGTGCACGTGAGGGACAGTCAGAGAAGGTTTCTAGACAAAGTGTGTGACTGCTTCAAACTCCAAGCTAGCACTAACACCAGTCAACATTTTTGTAGCTCATTGTAAGGTATAACAAGGTCCTGAGTTGAGTAAATCTGAAAACTCAGCAAATAAAGAGCCCCCAAATCTGTTTTGTTGTTTTTTTAAGGAGCTCATTATTATCAAAGACAATCCTATCTTGACTCATGATTTTTTGAAAACTTGTGATTGACAATACTGAAACTGGCACAATATTGAAAAAATACTGGACAAGGTCCTGATTTTGCAGAGGTGTAACAAGGCAGCTCTGCACCCTGAGAACTAGTGGTGCATGGGCAGACCTAACTACTGGCAGCTGCAGCACAGCCAGCTGCTATTTTTGCACCTCCTCCCTCGCAGTTGGCACCCAAAGCTGCTGCCGCAGGGTCCTGCCCCCCTCAACTTAGTTATGCTATTGTCATATTGGAAGTTACTAAATAACCCCCAGAGGATGCTCAGCACCTCCAGGATCGATTCAATACTGTAAAATCGGGCTTTTCTTTGACAAACATAGCTTACTGTAAATTTTGGAAATACTTATGTAAAATACCGCATTGTTCTGGTAGAACTGTAGCAGTCCTAGTCCTGTGAAACCTCAGGTCTCTAGCCCTGATTTAACACAAGCTTATAATATTAGGCCTTTTTTCAGTACTGTGCTGAATCCTGTCTGCTTTTCTGAGAAGCAGGGAGAAACTGTTGGCTTCTTGGTGCACCTTTTAAGCTGCATAAATTTATTTTTCATTCAGATTCATAAAACCCCCCCCCCTTAAAAAGTATGTGGGGTTCAAAGTAGTCAGATGCATGAGTCACTCCCATAAACCATCAGATCTTGTTTTATTCCATGTGGGAGGCGCCAGTCACATCAGGATATATCTAATGCAGTAGTTCTCAACCTTTTTTTTTTGTACCAAGACCCATTTGGAAACATCAATGGCCAGTCCCGGCCCAGTGCCCCTCACTCCCAACCTGCTGCCCCCTGCCCTTAGCCCCCCAGTGAATGGGGCAAGGGATGGGTGTGAATGGCATGGGGGCCCCAAGCAGCCCTTGGCAGGCAGGAACTCTGCTAGCCTGCGAGGGAAAAGCCACAGGTTCCCAACTTTTTCTTCCTTTAAAGGAGAATCCATTTTTCAAGTTTGTTCATGACCCTTTCATGTATTTTTGGGACCCCCATGGATTGCATGGGTTTGAGTTGCAACCCATGGGTTGAGAAACACTGATCTAAAGGATACCTGGTCTGTACCTGGCTTCCAAGGTCCTCAGGTAATGAGGTGACATTTGTAACAAGTAGGTATGGGGTGTTTTTTGACCTGGTAGAAAGTGGCACATATTCCATTAGGATCATTGGAGTGATCTCCCCTAAATCCTGGCATCTGCCAAAATACAGGATTAGAGAAAGCTGCAGGTGATAATAGATTCAGAAGTTAAAAGAAAGCTAACTGAGCAGCAGGATAAAATCAGGGCAAGGTAATTAACATTGTGTTTATATTTTCAAAGAAGAAACAACAGGAAAAGAACAAAAACCGTTTGGGATTTGTGGACACTCCCTAAAATGATTTTTGCTCTGGGTAAAACAGTGAGTAGTCGCCAAAACTGCTGGACTCAGCTGGCCACTGTGGTGGAAGAGGTCAGGTGCAGTGGGTAGCAGCAAGAGGCACTGAAGAGTATAATTTAATATACACCATTGCTTCATGCACAGAGCTGTCTCCCAGCTCCAGATGTGCTTATGAAAAAAAAATCACTGGGGAAAAACCAAAATTTGGAAATTATAATACAAATTGAAATTGGTGTCAGAGCTATTGGGAATGTATTTAACAAGGCAGATTTTAGTTTGGCATCATGCTGTAGCACACCCGAGGCCATATAGTCAGCCCAGAAGCTACAGGGAAATGCAGGGGAACAATCATGCAGAAATCAGTCATGTTATGCTGTTCAGTGAGGATTTATTGTGGGCATATGGCAGAGATCTGGGTTTATTGTCTACAGTAGATGCTTTCCACTCGTAGTTTAATTCAGGGGTCATATTAAAATGGGGGGGGAGTTGGACTGAGGGGACACTGATCTGTTCAAAACTGCATAAAAGCATGTGGCAGAACATTTTGAATTTCCTAGACATTGCATCGGTGACCTCAGAGTAACAGTTCTTAAACAGTGACATTTTAAAAGCTGGCTTAAACACAAAACTGTGAAACAAGAAATCATCCACAGTCTGGATTGTGTTAAATATGATCTAAATGGGGACTATAGATTCTTGTCCCTGACCTAGATCAGCTCTTTTGACCCCTTTGACTCCTGTGGCGAACTACAGACATTCAAAAAAGCCCGAGCCTGAATCAGTTCAATCTTTGCAGGTTAGTCTAACCTGTGTAGATTGAACTGGCAAGCAAATGAATAGATGTTTGCTTTTGATTCCAGAAATGCAGTCACATGCCTGCTCTGGCTCAGGCCAGAAGCTGGGGGGCTGGAGGGAAACTGAGCGTGGGGGGACGACATGGCCGGGCCCTGGCAGGCCACTGAGCATGAACACGTGTCCCCACCAGAGGCTGGGGGGCACAGCGACCGCCTGCATGTGGCAGCGTCAGCGTCGGCAGCGGGGGTGTGGCAGCAGCGACTGGGGAGCTCGTGCAGGCAGCCATGGCACTGTCGGTGGCAGGGGGGAGGAGCGGTGGCGAGTGGCAACCACCTGCAGGCACCACTGGCAGTGCCGGTGGTGCTTTTGGCAGGGGGTGCACCACCAAGCTCAGGGGGTACACATGCACCCGCTATGCATTACTAGTGCTGCTGAGTATGATTGGGGAGGGGTTTAAACTCTCACCCTGGCCTGCACGGTCCCCAGTTGGGGTGTGCCTGGAGGGAGAAGGGGAAGCAGCCCTTGCCAGGCATTTCCCACCTCCCCCCCTTTTTGCTGCTTGAGTAGCAAGGGGCATAGCCAGCCCTGGCGGCAGCCTCAAGTGAACAGGGGATGGAGGAGGGTTTAATTCCCCCCCCATCCTCCCCCGTCCCAAGGGCATGGACCCCAGCTGGGGTTTCATAGATTTCATAGACATTAGGGCTGGAAGGGATCCCCCAAGGGCAGGAAGTCAGCTAAGGTCACGGGATCCCAGCAAGATAAGCATCCGAACACTTCTTAAAGGAGTCCAGAGTAGGTGCTTGCACCACCTCTGGAGGGAGCCTGTTTCATGCCTTGGGGACTCAGACAGTATACAAGTTTTTCCTTATGTCCAGCCTAAAATGGCCTTGGAGGAGTTTGTGACTGTTGGTCCTTGTCATCCCTTGGGGCGCTCTGGTGAACAGACGTTCCCCCAGATCCTGATGCGCACCTCTGGTGTACTTATAGGCTGCCACCAGGTCACCCCTGAGCCTGCGCTTTTCCGGGCTGAAGAGTCCCATGGCTCTAAGCCTCTCCTCATAAGACCTGTTCTCTTGCCCTCTGATCATGTGTGTGGCTCTCCCCTGGACTCTCTCAAGCTTCTTCACATCCTTCCTCAATCGTGGAGCCCAGAATTGGATGCAGTACTCCAGCTGTGGCCTCACCAAGGCTGAGTACAGTGGGAGGATGACATCTTGGGATTTACTTGAGAAGCATCTATGGATGCAAGCCAGCGTTTGGTGTGCTTTACCAGCTGTGACATTGCATTGGTGGCTCATGTTCATCTTGTGGTCAATCATGACCCTCAAGTCTCATTTGGCCTTGGTGCTAGCGAGCATAGCACTGCTGAGCCTGTAAGCATGCTGCGGGTTTTTCCCCCCCAAGGTGGAGTATCGTACATTTGTCAGTATTGAAAGTGATCAGGTTTGTATCTGCCCACTTTTTCAGCCTATCCAAGTCAGCCTGGATCACTAGCCTATCCTCCGTGTGGATGCTCTGCCCCTAAGTTTGGGGTCATCAGGTCTGCCTGGCCGGGGTGCAGCAGCCCATGTCAGGGTTGGTCCCCCCTTGCCAGTCCAGCGGGAGGGGTGGGGCATGGCCACCACAGCCCCGTGAAGTGAAGGGGGCAGGGAGAGGCTTTATTCCCTCCTCCCTCCCCTCTCTCCCTGGGGAACCTCAGCTGGGGTTTGCCTGCCTGGAAGCAAGTGGGAGAGGCAGCAGCCAGGGACTGGCAGACCCCAGCTGTAGTTCCCTGGGGAGAAAGGGGGCATAGGAAGGAATAAACCCCCTCCCAGCCCCTTTTGCCTCAGGGGGCTATGCTGGTCCGCAGCTGGTCACTCCCCTGCCCCTGCTGCTGGACTAGTGAGGGGGCAGAGACGCTGGCGGCGG
>NW_005842430.1:290346-296539 GCF_000455745.1 Alligator sinensis
GTGGCACCCACCTGCAGGCACCACTGGCAGTGCCGGTGGTGCTTTTGGCAGGGGGTGCACCACCAAGCTCAGGGGGTACACATGCACCCGCTATGCATTACTAGTGCTGCTGAGTATGATTGGGGAGGGGTTTAAACTCTCACCCTGGCCTGCACGGTCCCCAGTTGGGGTGTGCCTGGAGGGAGAAGGGGAAGCAGCCCTTGCCAGGCATTTCCCACCTCCCCCCCTTTTTGCTGCTTGAGTAGCAAGGGGCATAGCCAGCCCTGGCGGCAGCCTCAAGTGAACAGGGGATGGAGGAGGGTTTAATTCCCCCCCCATCCTCCCCCGTCCCAAGGGCATGGACCCCAGCTGGGGTTTCATAGATTTCATAGACATTAGGGCTGGAAGGGATCCCCCAAGGGCAGGAAGTCAGCTAAGGTCACGGGATCCCAGCAAGATAAGCATCCGAACACTTCTTAAAGGAGTCCAGAGTAGGTGCTTGCACCACCTCTGGAGGGAGCCTGTTTCATGCCTTGGGGACTCAGACAGTATACAAGTTTTTCCTTATGTCCAGCCTAAAATGGCCTTGGAGGAGTTTGTGACTGTTGGTCCTTGTCATCCCTTGGGGCGCTCTGGTGAACAGACGTTCCCCCAGATCCTGATGCGCACCTCTGGTGTACTTATAGGCTGCCACCAGGTCACCCCTGAGCCTGCGCTTTTCCGGGCTGAAGAGTCCCATGGCTCTAAGCCTCTCCTCATAAGACCTGTTCTCTTGCCCTCTGATCATGTGTGTGGCTCTCCCCTGGACTCTCTCAAGCTTCTTCACATCCTTCCTCAATCGTGGAGCCCAGAATTGGATGCAGTACTCCAGCTGTGGCCTCACCAAGGCTGAGTACAGTGGGAGGATGACATCTTGGGATTTACTTGAGAAGCATCTATGGATGCAAGCCAGCGTTTGGTGTGCTTTACCAGCTGTGACATTGCATTGGTGGCTCATGTTCATCTTGTGGTCAATCATGACCCTCAAGTCTCATTTGGCCTTGGTGCTAGCGAGCATAGCACTGCTGAGCCTGTAAGCATGCTGCGGGTTTTTCCCCCCCAAGGTGGAGTATCGTACATTTGTCAGTATTGAAAGTGATCAGGTTTGTATCTGCCCACTTTTTCAGCCTATCCAAGTCAGCCTGGATCACTAGCCTATCCTCCGTGTGGATGCTCTGCCCCTAAGTTTGGGGTCATCAGGTCTGCCTGGCCGGGGTGCAGCAGCCCATGTCAGGGTTGGTCCCCCCTTGCCAGTCCAGCGGGAGGGGTGGGGCATGGCCACCACAGCCCCGTGAAGTGAAGGGGGCAGGGAGAGGCTTTATTCCCTCCTCCCTCCCCTCTCTCCCTGGGGAACCTCAGCTGGGGTTTGCCTGCCTGGAAGCAAGTGGGAGAGGCAGCAGCCAGGGACTGGCAGACCCCAGCTGTAGTTCCCTGGGGAGAAAGGGGGCATAGGAAGGAATAAACCCCCTCCCAGCCCCTTTTGCCTCAGGGGGCTATGCTGGTCCGCAGCTGGTCACTCCCCTGCCCCTGCTGCTGGACTAGTGAGGGGGCAGAGACGCTGACGGCAGCAGCCCCTGTCACGGTGTCCTGGGGAGTGCAAGCCTCTTCCCACTGCGGGGCTAAGCTGCAGGTGGGAGCAGGGTGGGCAGAGCTGCTGCAGCCTGCGCTTGGCAAGTGGTGGTAGCACTGGCACTAGGGGAAGTTTGGGGGGGTTGGCTACCCCAGAATTCAGTTTAGCCCCCATAGCTATCCCCCCAAGCCCTGCTGCCACCACCACTGCTTGCCCTGTGCAGGCTGCAGCAGCTCTGCCTGCCCTGCTCCCACCTGCAGCACAGCCCCCCTCAACCCAGAAGAGACTTGTGCTCCCTGGGACACCATGACAGTGGCTGCTGCTTGTCCTGTTACAAACCAGTTCAGCCTAGGCAGGATAGACTAACCTGTAAAGGTTGAATCAGTTTAGGCTCTGACTTTTTGAATGTCTGTCCCTAGCCCTGGAGTCTGCCTGGTTGGGTGCAAGCAGGAGAGGCAGCAGCAGGGGCTGGCAGACCCTGGTTATGGTAGCCTAGGGGGAGAAGGGTGGGAAGGGGGAATAAACCCTGTCCCTGCCCCCTTCACCTCGGGGCCATGCTGGCTGACACCTGGCCACACCTCCCTTCCTGCCATTGCAGCAGCGGGGTGGGTGGACCCTGACACAGGCTGCTCTGCCCCCCTCAGGCAGACCCTGGCTGGGGTCCGTGCTGGTGGAACAAGGGAGGGAGGGGGGAATAAACCTTTGCCTTAGTGGGGCCGGTGTCTGACCACGTCCCTGCCCCTGCTCCTGCTAGAGAGCAGATGAGTGGAGCCAGCCCTACTCCATTGGAGCAGACAGCACAGACCAGTCTAGGACTGCACAGCATGCTGGGATGATGGGGGGCTCGGATTTAACTTCAATCAGGAAGGGATCTGGGACAGAAGTTTATAAACCGGTTTGACCTCAGTCAGTTAAGTCTGATACTACATTCAACCAGGTTTTATCTCAAACTGGTTTTGGCCATTTTCAAACTGGTTCCTGTGCACTGAACTTCTGTTCTGTTACAGGTTTAAACTAGTTTCTGACCGCTTAAACTGGTTTATGTGTAACTTCTGTCCCTAGCCTATGGATTTATTACTGGTTGCCTGTCTTGGCACTGCCCCCCACCTCTCCCACTTCCCTTCTTTCCCTGTCTTTTGTGTTCAGATCGTTCTCTCTGTGCTGGCCTGCTCCAGGCACATCTTTTAATAGCATCTGATGAAGCGAACTCTTGCTCTCAAAAGTTTATGCATCTCTGATTCAGTCAGTCTGTAGGGTGCATCTTTACCCTGCCTTCTAGATGTCTGTAGTTTGGAGAAAAGATGATGAACTAGCGGGGCATAATAGTTTTTGAATATTTGAATAAGTGCCATAGAGAAGGTTGAGAAACGCTGTTCTCCTTTGGTATGGAGGGAGGATAGGCAACATTGAGTTTGAAATACAGCAAAGCAGATTTAGATCAAACCTCAGGAAAAACTTTCCAACTGTAAGAAAAATTGGACAGTGGAACAAGCTGCCCAGGGAAGGTGTGAAATTCCATCACTGGTGATTTCCAAGAGGAGGCTGGATAAAGTGTCTGACTTGGATCTTTTAGACCAGGGGTGACCCACTTGTGGCATCCATGCCACAAGTGACATTGGTAGCCCTGTGTGTGGCACATAGCAAATCGGGGAGGGGACAGGCAGCAAATAGGGCAGGGAACAGAAAATAGTGCAACAGCTTGGGTAAAAGAAGACGACTGGCTGTGTGGTGCTAACTTGTGGCATGTACCCCTCCACTGTTTAAGGGAAAGGCAGTCTGCATGTAGGCAGGCAGTTGGACTAGGTGACCGTTAAGGTCACTTCGAACTCTGTTTCCATGACTTGACATCAGGTATTCAAGCAGGACAGGTAAGTATTTCTGTTATATACTACCATACGTAGACTTCTTGGCTGGAAGATTTATTACCTTCTTTTGAAATGCGGAGTAATTGTGGACTGTAAGATCTCTGGTCAGATGAGGTGAACAATATTGATTTTGTGTGTGTAGCTTTCACGACTTGAGATTTATTTTATCTGGTTAATTTTAGTTAATAATTCTGCAGTGTTTCAGTGCCAATAACTGTAAGGTGTGGTGCCCTTGCAAAATGGACTGAAATAAAGAAGACAATTCTCTCTGATTTCTGAACAATATCTTTTGAAATGATTTAGTGGGAGACTCTGAAATTAATTTTTTTTCCTGAGATTTTGGTGGTTATGTCATTTTATTTTAAATAGTTTCAGCTTTTCCTTTAAAAACAAGATTTGTTATAGGTGGAAGTAAAAAGCCCCCCAAAGAATAGATTCATGGACATTAGGGCTGGAAGGGACCTTGGAAGATCATCAAGTCCAGACCTCTGCCCCAGGGGCAGGAAGTCAGCAGGGATCATAGGATCCCAGCAAGATAAACATTCAAATGTCTCTTGAAGGTGTTCAAAGTAGGTGCTTTGCACCACCTCCGGCGGTAGTCTATTCCAAATCTTGGGGGCTTGGACAGTAAAGAAGTTCGTCCTTATGTCTAGCCTGAAACAGTCATGGAGGAGTTTGTGACCGTTTGACCTTGTCATCCCTTGGGGCACTCTGGTGAACAGACGTTCCCCCAGATCCTGGTGAGCACCCCTGATAAAGTTGTAGGTGGCCACCAGATCGCCCCTGAGCCTGTGCTTTTCTAGGCTGAAGAGTCCCATGGCGCTCAGCCTCTCATCATAAGGTCTGTTTTCCTGTCCTCTGATCATGCGCGTGGCTCTCCTCTGCACCCTCTCAAGCTTCACATCCTTTTTGAATTGTGGAGCCCAGAATTGGATGCAGTACTCCAGCTGCGGCCTTGCCAAGGCCGAGTACAGCAGGAGAATGACATCCTGGGATTCGCTTGAGAAGCATCTATGGATGTAGGCCAGCGTTTTTAAAAGCCAAATTCAGCCCAACACTTGATAGTTTCTTTTGTGCTGCCACATGGTGTTGTAGGAATGCTGTACAAAACAGAATACAGTTTGGGGTTGTGTGTTCCCCTAGAGCCCACCTATTTGAGTACACAGGTGTGTTTGCAGTGTTTAGTCTAACCCCTTATATTCCATTTAACTTCATATTTGAATGGGAAATACTTTCCTTATAAAATGGCTTCATGAAGATATTTTTACACTTGTTGATAAATTTGGATTTTTGTGTTGTATATTATCGTGGCTTGGATTCCTATATTTTCAAAATAATAATTTTATGATTAGGATTTATCATCCATCTAGTATGCCATATATGGGGAAACATCCCCTTTTTTCTTGCCAAAGTCATTTTTTCTTTAGCCTTTGAGCTAGATCACCCTCATCCCAAGGAAAGTGTCTTTTGTTTCTGATACTTGGGTATAGCATTTTGCAGATTGTACTGTAAGTTTCTGTTAGACTTACCAAGCTAATATGTGTTTTGGTGTGCATAGCCATTGTTCTTGGAGAGGATACCATCTTCTGGCTCTTTGGAGTACGTTTCTCTCTCTCTCTCATTTCTTTCCTCTTCTAAATTGAAAACTTGCCCTTTTACTTCCTTAATTTATTGATAGACCATAGTTTTGTGGTCTTAACAATTTTACCAAATATTTTAAAGAAACATTATGTTAAGAAAATCTATGAAAAAATATCTGTCAGGGCATCATTCTAAAAATACAGAATGTGCCACTAAACAGATGTTTACAAAAGATAGAAATGCAAAACTGAATACTATTCAACATGGGTGTTCTTTAGCAGCCATGTCAGTACAAGCCAGGAGATATGTAACTGTAAAACAGGGATAGTTTTATTAAAGTTGATTGATTTTATCACAGTATTAAACTGGTGTAAAGATGTTCAGAAGCCGGCCTTGTGTCTTCGTGGTGTATTCTATATAGTTATTCCAGGTTAATTTAAAGAATGGATGTGTCAATCAACTAAGGAAGAACCTCTTGGTAGGTCATCTTCTTGGTAGGTTGACAGTGGAGACCACCTGATATTTTTAGTACTCATTCAGTAGTCATCTGGTGTATGGAATCTGATTTCGGGACAGCCCCGCAGTACACGTTGCACAGTGACGGCATGCTTCGTGTGGCATGCCAAAGATGCCAAAGAGGGAGGGCATTTTTAAATTATTCCTTGGGAACTGTGATTAGCCTCCCTGACTCTGGAGGTCAGGAGACCAGTACAGTTCCTGTAGGTACTGGAAAAACAATTTTGTATTGAATGAGCCTTTTGGGGAAAAGTACAACTTGGAACAGTAGCAGATATCACTGGGATTTTGACAGCGCACTTTAAACCATGCGGCACTGGTTTGCTCAGCAAGCTTCTGCCAGAGTTTACCTGGAATTCTGTATATTGATTCAAGTCATGCTTCAGTAAATGTTCAGCATGACTTCAATGGATGACTGAGTTTTCATTTGTGGCTGCTCAGTTTACTAGCAGCCAATGCTTCTAATCCCTGTGGAGATGCTATTAGCTATTGGTTGACCTGAAATTCACACGAGCTGGCTCAAATTCCAGGCTTGGTCTGGTCTGCTCTGCATGGTTTGCCTTTTTGACCACTAGCTTAAGCAAGTGTTGCTTGAGCTCAGGGAAAGATTGAAGAGAAATGAACATGCTTTTAAAAAAGTTCA
>NW_005842430.1:296549-301379 GCF_000455745.1 Alligator sinensis
ATGAATGGAAGCATGACGGGATAGCAGATCTTAAAGAATACTTTGCTAAAGTGAATTTTGTGGACCTTTTTTTGCTTTCAGACCCGTGTGTGAAAATCCCATCCAGCTGACTGGAAATAAGCTTCTCAATTCTTTCTCTCTCTTTGGAGGTTTTACATTTTTTTAAAGCTGCCCATCCAGCAGCATTTGCATGTGTAGACATGCCATGCCTGTATTCAGAGCTTGTAATCAATGTAAAGAAACAAAACAGATTGCTATTATTTAAATATTGGTGCAGAGCTGTGTTACCAAAACCAACTGTCTTCTTGGTATTTCAGCTTTTCCACTTGTGTTTGCCTGGTGTGGCCTGATGGCAACACATGGCACTTCTATCATGTCCCTGGACTGAGACTGACAAAAGATTATGTTCCAGAACATCTTTACCCTTAGTATCTCTCCTTAGAAGTTTCTTCTCTTTGAAAGTAGCTGTATGTGATTTGGCTATGCCACATTTATTCAAGCTAAAACTAAGTTTTATTAAAGTTACAATCCAAGATTTTAAGCACTAACTTGTAATTTTGGTTTGGGTGCCTCAACTTTTGGGTATCCAATTGGAGATGATGTAAAAGGTTTGCCGAGAGTGCTTAGAACTTGCCCGCTGAAAATCTGACCTCTTTAAGGTATCTCAGATTATGATTTTGAGACAATCGGAATCACTACATCCTTTAATAATTATTAATAGATGTCTTCATAGAGACTCATTGACCTAGCTCAAATGCTACCTGTTAAAGACCCCTTTGGCTGGTCATCTGTAGTTTCAGTCAGTTTTCCTGTTAGAACTTGTTGGCAATTCTTACTTTTTCAAAAGTAGTATGAATAATAGACTAGTCTTTACACCCACCAGTGCAACCATGTAAGTACCTAAGTGAATAGGAAAATGTAAGCAGGTAGGTTCCTGCTCTGTTAATTCAACCTGGAAGAAAATGGGATCCAACCAATAACAAGAACAGCAAAGATGGGAGCTCACCGCTTCCCCAAGCCTGGTTGCCTCAGACTATTTAAATGTTACCCTTAATAATGAACACAGTGTCTTTTTTTCCCTTCCCTTTTCTTAAAAGGGCACTAATGCAGCTTAGTTCACATGTGGTTTTGGTGTTTTTTATATTTAAGTAGCTTTTTTCTGCATTTAATGGTCAAAATCTATTCAACATGGACTGTAGGGCAGAATATACATTGTGGCTGTGTCTACGTGAGACGGTTACTGTGCAGTCATTACTGTGCGGTCATTTTGAACTTGCATAAACGAGTACTAAATGACTATGTGGTAGCGCTGATGAGCAGCTTTTTTATGACACTGACTGCACAGTAGCTGAAGACTACTGCGCAGTAGCATCATCATGGTTTCTGCCATGAGACGCTACTGCACAGTAGTCTTGGGCTACTGCACAGTCAGCATCTTGTGTAGATGTGGCCTGTGGCATGCAAGATTTGTTAACTTTGAAGGTCCTGAATCTGCACATCTCGGTCATAAGTATCTTCCTTTTTTGGCAATGTAAGAGCAGGATTATAACTCATTTCCTTGGTATTACTTCCACAGAGGTTTTCAGTGTCATGAGGAGAGGCTGAGGGAACTGGGCTTATTTAGTCTGGAGAACCGAGAGGGGACTTAATAGCAGACTTCAACTACCTGAAGGGCGATTCCAAAGATGATGGAATTAAACTGTTCTTAGTGTTGGCAGATGACAGAACAAGGAGCAATGGGCTCAAATTCTAGCAAGGGAAGTTTAGATTAGGCATTAGGAAAAATTTTCTCACTAGGTAGTAAAACACTGGAACAGGTTACCCTGACAGGTACTGGAATCTACATCCTTGGAAGTTTTTAAGATCTGGCTAGACAAAGCCTTGGCTGGGATGATCTAGTTGGGGTTGGTCCTGCTTTGAGCATGGGGTTGGACTAGAGACCTCCTGAGGTCCCTTCCAACCCTAATTTTCTATGATTCTATAACCTCAAGAATATAGGTGGTATACACCCTTTTATATCAAGAAGTCTTTCTTAAGTAAATACAAAAATAAAAATGATAAAACAAGATCCTAGTACTTAATCCTAATACTGTGGGGGGGGGGAAAAAAAGGGTACTGTAGTAGGATTAAAATGATGTGGCTGTGATGGTCCAGGAAATGTTCAAGAGGCCAGGATTTATTTGTGATATCTTTTATATCGCATCAAAAGATATCACAAAAAATCATTGCCTCAACAAAGTGTTGCTGACTAAAGAGGAAATGATCTCTACAAAATCTATAATCAAGATCTATGAGAACTATAGACACGTGCATAGCTACTCCACTTATCTTATACATGTCCATCTCCAAAAGATGCATGGTTACTTACCTCTGAGATGAACAGGAAATAACAGTGAATGGGAAGAGAGGTTTTGTGTCATTTATAACATTACATTTCCTATAGTGCATATTTTTCATATATTAAAAGTTAATAAGATGTTAGCTTACTGTTAGAGGGGGATGTGCTCATAAATAATAGTCCTTGAAGTAGGAAAAATCATAGTGATATTTTAAGGTACAGTTAGAATCTCTCCGGTGTGTTCTTGGGTTAAAGAAATTATTTTCAGCACCCTGTTCTAAGTCTTAAGGTCTGTATCTACTGTAAGAAAATTCAGATGTTTATTTCAGTAGCATATGGATACCCCAGTTAAAGTTGAGAACTGAACAAACACTGTATAAGACCGCCACTGCCCAAAAGAAAATAGTAGTTTGAGAATTGGGAGTTCTCAGTCAGGGTGCTGCGCTATCCCAGGGTGTCTTGAGACCCTCTAAAGGGGTGCTGCAGTACAGATGACATCGCTACTGCTGCTGCAGCCTGGTTAAAGTGCCCTACACCCCTCATGCACAGCCAGACTATGAAGGGCTGTGGCACCTGTGCACTCTCCTGCCTCATTAAGGTTCTCTGACCCTAATGCAGGCAGAAGAGCTGGGTTATCCTGCAGCCCTTCCTGGCCCAACTATGCATACATTCTCCTGGAAGCAGGCATGTGGGACAGGTGAAATTGCCCTGTGTGCCTCTGTTTCTGGGAGGAATGTCAGGGAGGCAGATCAGGAAGGCCTGTACCACAAGCTGGCTCTTCTCCCTGCTTTAGACTTGGAGAACCTGATGAGGCAGGAGAGCATGTGCATGCCACAGCCCTTCCTGGTCCACCTACGCACCAGGTACGTGGGGCACTTTCACCTGGCAGCAGCGGTGTCTAGTTGGGAACCACTGACGTAGGTGGTTCTCAAGCAGGGGTACCACCACATTCAAACAAGTTGGGGAGGTGTGCCCTGACTCTAAAAAGGTTATGAACCATTGGTCTAAAAGAACAAGGCTCACAAAAGAAATGATGTTTCTTTTGTGAGATTAATCAGACTGTAAGTCAGTGGCTGAGATCCATCCCAGTTGATAAAATCTTTTTAGGGATGCTCTGTTTATTATGACCGTATGTATCATGTATATTTTAGCTGTGGGCATAATGTCAACCACAGCTAGGTTTGCCATGCACATATAAGGTACTTCATTAGTATCTTATCCTTGCCATTAAATTAAAATTGCTATGGACTATCTGCCATGACTTGCGTTGTTTCTTCCTATATGTAAATAGAGGACTACCTGCAAGATTAGGCAAGAACCCAATATATAAAATACATCTTTTTCTTTTATAAATCAACCCTTTACACTCTTTTAAATCTAGATACATACCTGACTGGGGTTCTGTTAAACCTGTTTTACTTACCTTTTTGGATATAAAGGAGCTTTTAAAGTAACTTTGAATAAACTCCAGGGATCATAAAAAGGTCAGTGCCTTGTGAGTAACTTTAAAATTCTTTGTTCAATGTACTTATGTATCTGATTTAATGGAGAGGTTTGATAATACAAAACATAAATATTAAGTTTGCAAGTAGTCTCAGCAAAGAAGGATCACCAAAAAATGTAAAAAAAAATGTGTAGTTGTATCAATTCATTAAACACAACCCACTAACAGATACAGTCATTGTCTATCCCTGTGTTAAATGCTCATAACTAAGAAAAATAGCATCAGAACCAGCGGAGTTTTTCAAACTTTGTCTGTGCGAATGGGCAAATTTTTAGAAGGTTTAGTGGAAAATCCCTTAAGGTGTAGTGCCCTCTGTGGGCATGTCTACATGAGATGCTTTACTATGCAGTAGAGCAAATGATTGCATAGTAAGCATCTCATTCTACACATGCAGGCCCTTACTGCACAGCAATTTGCTTTACTCAGCAGTTAATTGGCTACCTGCAAATGTAAGTAGCAAATTAAATGCCAACTAATTTCTGGGCAGTAAGGCACGTGTAGACAGCTGACCGGGAGAAAATTTGCTCCCAGTCAGCTGGGCAGCAGGGGGCAGGAGATTGCTCACTGTCCCAGCTCTGCAACTGAGGAACAGTCTCCCAGCCCCCACTTTGCAATTGTGGAGCTGGGGCAGGGAGGTCCCTGCACGGGGAGAGTTCCCTGCCCAGCCTGGAACTGGCTGGGACCTGCCCCAAATCAGGACAGTTCCAGGCTGCACATGCAGACTTCCCTACATAACCCAGGGCTGGCCAGAATCTGTTCCAGTTAGTGGCAGTTCCCAGCCTCACAGATTTTTTTCCCAGCCCTGTGCCCTGATTGGGCGATTTAAGGCATGGGCTTGGACAACTGTGGGGGAGGGGCAGGTCCAAGACCCCTGCCCTGATACACTGGTGGGGCAACTAGCAGCAAGCCCCAGCTGGGCAGGGGTTTCCCACCCAGCTGGGGGCCCACCAGCAGATCAGGGCAGGAGGCTGGGGCCTGCTCTTTCCCC
>NW_005842430.1:301389-307986 GCF_000455745.1 Alligator sinensis
CCTGTAGCTTTTTCCAAGCTCCCTGTCCCCAGTCAGGGAGCCAGGATCAGGAGCTCCCTGCTACTGGGGCAGGGGGACATTGTCCTCACCCAGGCTCTGGAGCCTGCCCTGGCAGTAGGCAGCTCCTGGAGGCAGGGAGCAATCTCCTAGCCCTCTCCAAGAGAGACAGCTGTCTCCTGGTCCCATGCTCCCTGCCAGCCCCTGGGCTAGCACCCTGGGGGAGCCTAGAGCTCCCCCTGGCTGCTGCAGGGCTGGAGGAGGTGGGAGTACACTGCTTCCAAAAGCAGCGAATCTGCTTCAAAATGGGTGCAGGTGTAGACACCTACCCAGGGTGGGTTTACTCCAGAGTTAATTACTCTGGAGTAAATCCATCCAGCAGCATTTGCACGTGTATGTGTTCAGAGCCTGGTCAATTGACACTTTATTCCCATTAGCCCTGTAGAGCCAATACACTTAGAGCACCACACTTGAGAGACTGACCTCGCTTGTGCTCCTTGCTCTGCATCACCCAGTTGCCCTGTAAGCTGGTCTTTAAAAAAATTATTGTGAATATAACCACATCCTCATCCTGTATCCTGCTACACAGCATGGTGGTTATAGATCCAATCCTACTTCTGTTGATAATGCTGGTGAAGATTGGGGTCTAAATATTTGCTCTATTTTATTGTTTGCAATAAGTGGTCATTAGGGTACTCTGTGGGTCAGAACTAAAGCAGATACATGTGCATCTGACTGTTATATTGCCTGTGACTGCTCTGTGGGAAACAAAACTTCAGGTTAGATTACAGTGCCCTTAACGGTGAGGCATTCATCAGAGCTAAATTCACCCTCTCATGCAATATTCAAGGAAAGGGCATCCAGAACTCTGATATGCCTTCCCTGTAATTGTATGGCTATTATCCTGCCACTGTTTCGCACACTTCAGTCGGAGTTATGCATGCAGAAGGAATGCAGGCCCCAAACTGTATTAACTGTGTTTGAAGTTGCATGTTATATTTAGACCATACTTAGAGCACTTAAAATGTGACTGTCTTCATATTAAAACTCATTAACTCATGCTAAGTGCCTGCTGAGGGCATGTCTACACATAGTCATTTAATGTGGATTAGTCCAGTTTAAGCATGCCTACTAGAGCTGTGTGAAGCTTTGGGTGCTGGTTCGATTCGGAGGAAATTCAGTCTGATTTGGTGGCCGAATCTCCGAATCCAAATCGGATCAGGGAACCAGTTAAAAGGTCTGAATCAATTCAAAGCTGTCTGAATCTATTCGGAAAAGATTCGGAGAGCTTCGGAGATTCGGGCAGTTCCTGCCTGCTGCAGCAGGGAGATGGTCCCAGACTCCGAGCTGGTAAGTAGGGGGCGGGGACCATGAGCAGGACCTGTCAGGCCCCATCCCCTGCCTTCTGTCCCAGGCCCTCCCCCATGCCTGCCCTGCCCACCCCAGCTCCTGGCCCTTTAAAAAAAAAAAAAGCCCCCACTTACCGGGTGCTGCTGGGCAGGGGCACAATCCCCGCTGCCCCATACTGCCCCATGCTACGTGGGGGGTTCTGCCACAAGCCCCCTGCTCCCAGCTCCAGCCATTTCAGAAACCCCCCTCCAAAAAAACCCAACAAAACCCAGACTCACTGGCTGCTGCAGCAGCCTTGGAGCTTCTGGGGACTCATGCAGAGCCCCCCGCCCATGCAGTGAGGGGCAGTGGGGATTGCCCCCCACGCTGGGAGCTGGGGTGGGCGGGGCAGCCATTGGGGGCTGGGAGAGTGGGCAGGGGTTGGGGGGCTCATGACAGAGTCCCCCACATGGCAGGGGGCAGCAGGGATTGCCCCCAGCAAGGCAGCACCCGGTGAGTAGGTGCGTGTTTTTCCAAAGAGCCAGGAGTTGGGGCAGGTGGGGCAGCCATTGAGAGCGGGCACGGGATGGGGCCTGTGTGATTCAGAAATACGACTGATTCGGCAGCAGACAAATCTCCAAATCAGATTCAGCCGAATCTATTCAGGACAGTGTTTCAAATCACCAATTGAATCATTATCCCCCAAATAGGCCGAATCTGAAGCGAATGCTAGCTGCTTCGCGCAGGCCTAATGTCTACATGTGGGTGCCCTTAATGTGGCTTAAAAATGGTGATTTTTAGGCTATTTGAGCCTGAATTTTGATACCTGCCCAAAATAAGTATCAAATTTAAGCAGAATTAGTTAATGTGTCTTAATATGTGTAAATGTGTTACTCTGCATTAATGCAGGAATTTAGTCTTGGGTCTGCCCAGCGACTAGGGGGCTGGCTGGAGCCCAGGCCCAGGGCTCCTGGCTGGGTGCCTTTCCTCCCTCAAGGCTGGGCTGCTCTATATAGATACTTATAAGTGGGTTTTTTATTGTTGGTAGGTGGGGAGGGTGGTGGAGGGGCACCGTTTGTTGAGGGGAGAGGTACAAGGGATGGGTTTGGGTTTTATGAGGGTAATAAAGTTTTTTTTGTTTCAATTATGCGTGTGTCCTGAGAGTGGGGGTGGGCAGGGGGTAGGGGGTATGTGGGTGACAGGGTAGGTGGGCTGGAGTGGGGAGTGCAGGAGGAGGGGGTCAGCCAGGGCCTGGTGCAGCCAGTAACCTGGCCCCCACTGGTGGGTGCATGGCTTTTCTGGAGCCTGGGCTGGTACTGGCTGGGGCCAGCAGAGCCAGCATCATGGCCTGCAGGAGTGAGGGGCACTGGTTGTCACTAGTAGGGGCCAGGCTGAAGCAGCAGGGTGCTGGGTGTTGCTGGCAGGGGCAGAGGCAGACCTGGTGTAGGGAGGCAGGGTGGGCAAGGAGGGAGCTGCTACCTGCTGAGTCTGTGCTGGGCACATTACTCCTGGGCAGGGAAGGGGCTGGCCAGGGATTATAGGGGGGGGGGGGTGGGGGGGTGTTCCAAGAAGCCTGCCAAGTGTTGGCAGCCATGCATCCAGAGGCTGGAGCTCCCCCATAGTGGCACGTGGCAGGGCTGAAGCTAAAGTTAGTCCCAAATCCCATCACGTGTAGACATCTGGCAAAACCCATTTAATCTGCATTAGTTTAATGTGCATTAAATTTAAGCCTGCTTACATTCATGTGTAGACATGCCTTGAGTGTCTCAAAGTTATGCCATTTCAGGTGAGGTTTAATTCTGAGCTGTGCTATCTAGCTTATTAGGGTAACTTCAGTCTGCTCCATGGAGATAAAATGATCAATTTATAGTTCTCCAGCACCCCAGAACACCCAACTACCTGTCTCCAGTCTCTCAGGCTTGATCCTCAAAGGGAGTTTACAAATGAGCTTATGAACTTCACTTCATCAACCTCCTGGATACAGAAACTCATGGACTCAATATAGACACACTACAACCTGCTGGACTGTGCTGCTGGTGCTGCTTGTTGTTATGCTGCTGGTGCTGGGGTCTATCATCACAGCTGGTGTCAGAGGGGGTGCAGCTGCAGGCACTGCCTCCTTGCTCCCAGTACCAGCAGAAGCTTCATGGCTGGTTGAAAAGAGGCTGTCTCTCAGCTTGGGCGGCAGGGAACTGACACCTCTCCCTATGGCCCCTCTCACTTCTCTCCCAGACTTGGCAGCACTGGCCTTTCCTGCATGCTTCATGTTCTCCTGTGCTGGAAAAGGTGTCTGACCGTGTGTAGTGTGTGTATGTACATGTTTGTGTGTGCAATCTATCTAATCTATGCTATGCTTTCTTGAACAGTGCCCAGCTATCACAATGTCAGGCAAAACACAGATTTCTTTTTCTTCAGGTAAAAAAAAAAAAAAGAATATTTTAAAGGAAATAGATATAGGAAAAAAAAAAGAAATGATATAGGGATAACAATACTAGTATTGAAGTTAGGCTAGTAGAGCTAAGCTGTCAGTGTAAGCTGTATCCTATCCAATTCTTTGCAAGTAGAAGACACACTCCCTAGCTAGACAGTAGCAGCTAGGAAGCAGATTCAGTGCTTTTCAGATGCTGCTGTCTGGTGAGAGACAGGCTGACAAAGGTTGACAGCTTAGGTACTCACAAGCTTATATGCTGTTTTTAAACTTTTTAGGTCCCTCCCCAAGAGCACTGGGATTGAAAGGAACCTCAGGGACGGTTGGCAGACACTGGCCAGCTACAGATGTCAGTCTGTTCCCCCCCACCCCACTTCCCGCTCCCTCTCCCTACTTTCTCTTTCCATGCAAGCACAGCTTCAAAACACCTTCGAAATGCTGAAACATCTTCAAAATGTTTCATCTTGTGTAGTTTCATTTTGAATGTTTTGACATGTCTCCCATTTCATTTTGGATTTGGAGTTTTGAGCATCGAAACGCTTGAAACACTGCCAAAACAAAATGGCAGTCGAAATTTTGCATGAGAGACTTAAAGGTCATTGCTAGGGATCTACCTAAGTCTGGGTGAGCAAAAGAATTTTTTGTGGGCTGCTCGTGGTGTGTGGAGCCTATTTCATGGTGAGCTAATTGGCTGCTTATTTGCATTGGGGTCCCAGTGGCCCCGCCCCTTGGCACTGATTGGTGGAGAAGGATGGGACCACACAATGACCAGCCCTCTTAGCCAATCATTGTGTGTGTGTGGGGGGGTATGGCCACCATCTTGGCTGCTCCCCTTTGCACTAGTGGCTTCCCACTCCTCCCCTGGCCCCCCGCCTGGCAGATTGTGAAGCTGGGCTGCTGACTGGCTCCCACTGGGGAGCAAGTATTTTATTTTTAGGGTTTTTTTTCTTAATTTCATGGATGTTTCAGACAATGCCCAGTTTCAGAATTTTCACAAAATTGTGAATTCAGTAGTACCAACAGAGATGTCTGTAGGCTCTGTGGGTCAGGATACAGACCTAAAGCTGAGGCCTACTCACACTCAGTGGCCCTCAACCTTTTTAGACTTAAGGCACCTCTATGAAAACGCCAGGTCTTTTATCTGTCATTCGTTTTTCTGACTGTGGGGAAAAAAAAGCAATTCTTCAGTTGCAAAGAACTTAGAAATACCACAACAGGTCAGAATATTTTTGACACTATGGATTCCTATTTGAAATTGTGCATAGGTGTGTGTACACCTAACAGTGACAACTGTGTAATGCTGAGCAGCATGACATGATAACCCATAGGAGGATCTTGCTGGACCCAAGTTGAAAACCACTCTAATGCTAAGAGTATATCTACAAGGCATAAAGCAGTGCCATGCAAAGATACCTGAGATACCTCTGAATCAAAAAGCTAGTTTAGGTACCAGGAGCCAAACAGTTGTGTTAGTGCAGCAATCTGGACAGGTTTATACACTGCACTTCTTAGCAGAGCTGTTCAGCCTGGTAGAGCACCACATTAATACACCTATATTTGTATTCTATCATTGCAGATATGGGTCTCTCAACATGATGCTATGTAGACATATCCAAAGAGGTTAACACTGGCAGCATATCAGAATCAAAATATTTAACTGAAAACTAAATATGTTTCCAGGAGAAAAATTTCATTTTCTAACCAGCTCTACTACAGGGGATGAAGAATGAAATGGTAATCTATAGAAGTGAAGTATTTGAAAGTCCCATCACGTCTTCTTTCCCCACATGGCTGGATTGGGGCCAGGCTGCCCCTGCCCCCTTCTGTGTGGCCAGATGGGGCTCTTCAGTGCCTGCGTTTAGCACCAGATTGGGTCCACCAGTAGGATGCAGCTCACAGAAGGATTCATAGTTTCATAGTTGATAGGGTCGGAAGAGACCTGAGCAGCTCATCAAGTCCAACCCCCTGCCATGGCAGGAAAGAGTACTGGGGTCTAACGACCCCAGCAAGGTGTTCATCCAGCCTCCTCTTAAAGATCCATAGGGTAGGAGCCAGCACCACTTTGCTTGGAAGTTGGTTCCAGATCCTAGCCGCCCTGACAGTGAAGTAGCACCTCCTGATGTCTAGCCTGAATCTACCCTCTGCCAGCTTGTGGCCATTATTTCTAGTCACTCCTGGTAGTGCTCAGGGGAACAGGGACTCCCCCAGTGCCTGCTGGTCCCCTCTGACTTGTTTGTAAATGGCCACTAGATCCCCCCTCAGCCTTCTCTTGTGGAGGCTGAACAGGTTCAGGTCCCTTAGCCTCTCCTTGTAGGGCCTGCCGTGCTGACTCCTGATCATGCGAGTGACCCTCTCCATGTTGTCCACATTCCTCCTGAAGTGCGGTGCCCAGAACTGGATGCAGTACTCCAACTGCGACCTGATCAGTGTTGCATAGAGCGGGAGGATCACCTTGGACCTGCTTGAGATGTATCTGTGGATGCATGACAAGGTACGGTTGGCCTTCCTGATGGCGTCCCCACACTGTCGGCCCATGTTCATTTTGGCATCAATAATGACTCCAAGATCCTTTTCTGCCTCTGCACTGATGAGAATGGACTTCCCCAGCCTGTAGGTCTGCTGCTGGTTCTTCCTCCCCAGGTGCAGCAACTTGCACTTGTCAGTGTTGCAACCCATCCTGTTCTCATCCGCCCACCTCTGTAACCTGTCTAGGTCCAATTGCAGCCTATTCCTCCCTTCTAGCATACCCACATCCCCCCCACATCTTAGTGTCATCAGCAAATTTGAATAGGGTGCTTTTTATCCCCTCGTCCAAGTCACTGATGAAGATGTTGAACAGTGCG
>NW_005842430.1:308154-331073 GCF_000455745.1 Alligator sinensis
GACCTGCCTCTGATGAACCCGCGCTGGTTGCCCCTAAGCATAATCTCCCCTGCTGGCCCCTCGTGGACATGAGCCAGGATAATTCTCTCAAAAAGCTTATCCAGGATCGAGGTAAGACCTAACTGGCCTATAGTTTCCTGGGTCCTCCTTCCTCCCTTTTTTGAAAATGGGAACCACATTGGCCCTTTTCCAGTCCTTTGGCACCACACCAGAGCACCACGAGTGCTCATAAAGCTGTGCTAGTGGTCCTGTAATGACCTCTGCTAATTCCCTCAGCACTTTGGGGTGGAGATCGTCAGGACCAGCTGATTTAAATATGTCCAGTCCCTCCAGAAGTTCCCTGACTAGATCCTCACTGACCCTAGGTCTGGGTGCGCCTCCCCTGGGGCCTATGAGGGGCCTGGTAGGGGGTGTGACCTGATCCCTGCTCAGGAAAATGGAGGCAAAGAAATTGCTAAATAGGTTAACTTTGTCATCTGGTGTGATGACCAGATTTCCTAGCGTGTCTTGCAGTGGCCCCATGTTACCTGGTACCTTCTTTTTACCCCCTATGTATTTAAAAAAGGACTTCTTGTTGTCCTTGATCTGGGTAGCTAGTCCCAGTTCCACCTCCGCCTTGGCCTTCCTGACCACCCCCCTGCAGCCCCGAGCAACCGAGGTATAGTCCTCCCTGGTGGTGGCCCCTCCCTTCCATTGGGTAGGAGACGTTCCCGTGTGCTTTTGGTGAGCATGGATTGGGCACTACCCATCCAGCCCATAGAATAAAAAGGTTGAGCACCGCTGGTCTAGTGGATAGAGTACTGTACTGGCACTCCAGAGCCTTGAGTTCAGTTCCTTGCTCAGCAACAGGTTTTTTAGGTGATTTTGAAAACTTAATTACCTTTTGCCTTTGTTCCTCCCTTTTAAAATTATTTTATTTCACAAATGCAATGTGAGAATAAAATCCACTGATGATGTGAGATGCTTAAATATGATGAATATTTTCAGATAAAAAAATTATGGAGATAGAAAGGTAGTCGAATGGGGTATATTCAAATGCATGTGTAAATATTTGTTTGTAAAATTAATTTAAAAAAAAGGGAGAGGATGAATGAGAAAATGAAAGTTAGAAGAAACGGAAGAGAGGAAAGGATAAACAAAAATAAAAAAGCTGACAATAGAGATTATGACGCAAAGTTGCATAAGGTTACTACAAAATGAGGATATAAGCAAAAGTTTGAACACGTCACTTAGATTTACAGAGGTCTATTTTCTCTACCTACAATATGACGAGACAGATTGTGTGTATGGAATTGAACACGTTTTCACTTGTGTATAAAGAAAAGACCATGAATCCTTCCTCAAATGTTGTCTTTCATTTTCTTTTTGGCGATGACATAAAGTGTGCTGAGGACAGATTAAGGGATTAGTCCTCTGACAGTTAAATGTAAAAGGTAAATTAATAAATTTTTCACTGGAAATAAAAGCCCTCTGGAGGTACATACAGATGATGTCTTACAGATATGAAGGAAGAACTTCTGTTGCACCTAAAACTTAGTGTTTTATATTTATTTAGTGTTTTCCATGTTCTTTTCAGTTCTAAACATATGTCAGGCGTCAGGCACCTTGTCTGGGTATCCTTTGCATGAGGCTGAGATCTAAATAAAAAATCCCTAATTGCTTAAACCCATGTTTATTTAACCAATTAATTAGATTATTTACTCTGCTAAAGAAAACATTAATATCAAGATAATGATCTGACCCACACGTGGCAGTGACTTTCATTGAACTGCTCACCTGCTTAAAGTTATGCACATGCTCAAACGTTTTTAGAATTAACAATAAAGCAGGTAATGCTTTTGTATTTTATAGGCTAGGGCTGTTTGAAAAGTTATAGGAAAGTAAGAAGGGAGGGGAGTTATCCAGGATAGCAAGAAAGAAAGATAATTAGAAGTACCTGGATCAAATTTTAAAAAAGAAAATTTTAGAATGAGTTATTAGGAAAAACTCTCAAGCCAGTGAGAGCTGTTTTGCTATAGTAGTTTACTGGCAGAATTGGTGGAAGTCCCACTAGTTCATAATATTATGAGAACTGTTACCTTTTGCCCCTCTGGCTTATACTAGCTAAGATTTGCTCCTTTGCAGAGAACCAGAAAAAATCATGCATCATGTAACTCCCCATAAGTCTTTCAAGAAGATCTGAAATAATGCACAGATTTTATGCTGGCTCTTTCCAGAGGCAGGAGTTGGAACTGCAGCTATCAATAACAATGTTAAGATCAATGGCAAAACTCTAGTTGACTGCAGTGAGAGAAGAACTGACTATAGGTTAAGTGTACTAACATTGCAAGAATCTTTTTGTGTCAAGAGACAAAATAGTGTACTCTCCAATGAACCTAGAAGAACCTGACGTAATGCATGCATTTCTCATACGTTTGTTGAGGTGTTGAAATGTCTTGAATAGGACTCACTTTGATACCTAAGGGTGCTTGTACACGTGACGAAATTGGCTTTTAAGTGGCTTAATTGCCCTTTTTTACCAATTTAATGCCATCACAGTTTACACCTGCAGCATTGTATTACGTTTCAATTTCATCACACTGCATGTGTGGTGGCATATTTTGATTTGCATAACTGTTACGCTGAATGTGTTTTACTTTTTATGTATTTTAGTTTGCTACATAACAAATTGCAGCGATACATCCAGAGAAGGTGGCGGGGCAGTGCATGGAGCTCTGGAAGCCCAGGCAGGCTGGGGGAAGCTCAGACTTGGCGGGCTTCCAGCACTCCACGTACCGTCCTCGCTGCCTTCTCCGATCACCAGCATACCCAGCCACCCTCCTGCCACCTTTCCACACTGCCCTGGGGGTGGTCCCAGGTGGCGGAGACAGTGCATGGGGTGCTGGAAGGCCACCAAGCCCAAGCTTCCCTGAGCACACCTGGGCTTTTAGCAGTCCATGCACTATTAGATCAGGCTGGGTGCTGCCTGCAACCTGGGGCAGCACCCACCTTCTAGCACCCTGCCTGGGCAGCCATGAGGAATGCAGCCACCTTGGAGGGAAGCACCAGCTCTCCCCGCAGCTCAGGGGCTGTGCAACCTGGCAGCAGCTTGTACAGGCAGGCTCTGCGGGGGGCGGGGGCACTGGGGGAGAAGTGGTGAGGGGCCTGCTTTTTTTTTTTTTCCCCCAGAGGAGCTTACCTGCTTCTCCCATGGCTGGGGGACAAGTTGCTGGTGGGCCCTGAGCTGTGGGGGGCCCTAGTCCTTCCCTTCACAGTGACGGTGCCCTCCTGGGTGGCACCCACACAGAAGGGGGTACTTCTAATCGACACAATTAAAATCTCACCCCATGGTTTGTGGGTGTGTGTGTGGGGAGGTGTGGTGGGCTGGGTCATACACATGCTAGTGGGTTGGGGTGGGCTGGGTTGAGTCTGCTGGCGCGTTCAGACTGCAGGTCAGGCAGTGCTGTGCCACTGCGGGGCTGTCTGCTGCAGGCCATGACCACCTTGATGGCCCGGCTGGAGATTGTTGCCAGCAATGGGACTGTGCACTGCAGGGGGTGGGTAGAGGAGCGGGCATGTGGTGGCCCTACACCCATCCACACTTCCCACATCCCTCCCACACCCCACATACACACCCACAAACCCCACACCCTCCACAAAGCCCCTGTACACCTCCTCCCAAGAACCCCACATTTCCCCTCCCTCTCACATCTCACACCCTACGTGCCCAGCTGCCAGACAGGATGGGACCTGCTGGAGGGAGTTGTGGCTGTAGGGGCAGCTGTTCCCACATCCTGGTTAGCAAAGGGGTCAGGGGACCCCTTGGACATTGCCCAACTGATTTTCTTTCTCTATATATATATATCTATCTATCTATAGTGGTGTTTCATCTTTATTGTGGAAGAATACGGATTTTGGGGGATTTTAAAGAGTGAATTTATGATTTTTTTTTATCAAAGAATTTCTAAATTTTTAAACAGGGAACACCAGGATTCCTGCTAGTGAGGCAAGTGGCAGGACCCAGACAGAGGAGCCTGCCCAGGACCCAGCTAGAGGTCAGACAAGGTGGCTGACCTCCTGGCCATTTGGGGCCAGGCAGACATGCTTTTACAGTTCAAAGCAGGCCACCACACTGAGCACATCTTCCAGGAGGTAGCTGTCCAGATGGCAGAGCAGGGGCACACATGGCAGCAATGCTGTACAGCCCACTGGCAGCTGGCCCAGAGGTGCAGATGGCACTGCTGCAGTACCCATACCACAGCCTACCATACCAGCCATGTGCAGTTCCCATCCAGGCCTGCGGACAGGGGCCTGCAGGTCCAAGGGGTGGATGCTGTTGCAGGTGGCAGCAGGTCACAGCCAGGCAGCAACCCCCACTGCCAGACTGCTGCAGTGGGTAAAGGGTGCAGGAGCCACTCCGGGTCAGGGCTGCTGCAGCAATTCAGCTGGCACAAGGAGCTAGTGTCCCTATATGTCAACTGGCCAGGCCTCAGAAGCTCCTGAGAGCAAGTAGCCCTGAGCTGCTTGCCAGGGTAGGTTTTTATACTGGTGAGGCCAGCATGGGTGCTGGCCCCAGCCTGCAGCTCCCCCTGGTTGAAGGTCCGGGACGAGCTGGGCAGGGTCAGTTTGCCCCAAGTGGCACAACTTGCCCCAGACCAAAGTTCATGTTCAGGCGCATATGTACTGAGACACAAATCTCTGGCACAAATATGTGCTGCTGCTATTTGAGCTGTTGCAAATGCATGTGCCTGCATGCGTGGATGCGCCAAAGATGTTCATAGTGCAAAATCCAAACTCCATTATAGATGAGAGAAAAACTATTCTGATTTCCACAGATTTTGAATTAGTTCCTTAGTTAAATGCACACAAATATATATATATATATATATATATTTTTTTTTACAAATGAGAGAGAGAGGCCTAAGAACTGATGCAGATGGTTTAAACCTGTTTTATAAACCACTGACAGAGACAAGCTGAGACTCAGAAAAAAACAGGATAAATTACACACATGCTTCAATTAACATAAATAGTAAAGGTAAAAGGCAGGGAAGTATGGCACCTTTATAGATAAGATACCAAAATCGTGATTTCACAGAAATTGTGAAATACAGTATTGCCTACAAAAAGGGTCAATGTCAGCAAAATCTGTGGGGGAAAAACAGAAGAAATCCTACTGAAAATAAAATGCTGGCTCCCCAGTGGTCCAGCTGCACAACCCACTGCGGGGGCAGAAGGGAGGAAGGAGGGGTTGCCCACACAGCCCAAGATGACTGCCACCTCCCCTCCCCCGCCACTTATTGGCTAAGAGGGCTGCATGTCATATGGCCCACCCACTTTATCAGTCGGTGGTGATGGGTGGGGCTGCATGCTAGGCAGCCCTTGCATCCAATCTGTGGTGAGGGGTGGGGCCCCACAATGGACAGCCTTCACAGCCAATCAGCAGTGACGGGCAGGGCTGCTGGGGCTTCATGGACAATCAGGAGCATGAGGGGCCAACTGCAAAGAGCCAGTTAATATGGCGGCTGGCCCCACGATGTCCCTGTGAAATTGGTCAGCCACCTCCTCAAGTTAGGTAGACCCTTACGTATAGACTAACTTGTTCAAAGCAGAATGTGTTCTTATAGGCTATAGCCTACTGCATCAGTTGCTGATTAAATAGTGAAGTGTACCTCAAGTGTATGTATAAGATGGTTATAATGTTATTTCAGGTTTCTAATGAGAAAATTAATCTACTTGGGTCATGTCATCAAACTTTGATATTCAAACTTCTAACTGTTTAATCGTAGTGTTATAGATTCTGTGGATTAAGATTAAAAAAAAAGAAGCAATACTTTTCCACTTTGTAAAGGAAATAAAAATATGACTTTTGACATGCATTTCTTACATAGGAAAAGTGTGTATAAAGTATTAATACTGGATCCAGCCCTGTTCCCACACACAGTTAATTTTACAACTTGTTTTTATAGATCCATTTGACATTATGTTTTTGTACATGATTTTTTTTTTTTTTAACATGGTTGTGGAAGGTCACTGCCATCTATAGATTGCAGTTAGTATCACAGTTTTAATATACAATATAATTAAAACCAGAGCAGAGCAAATGGCTTTTGGAACAAATATGCATTTCCCTCCCAGCACTGAGATACCAGCTGCTCAAAAAGTCCCTCCCTGTTTCCTGAAAAAACACTCCCATCAACTCATCATGTAAGAAAAGTATGGTGCATCTATTTTGGTATATAAACATTTGGAAAGCCTTGATGTTTCTAGTAGAGTTGAGAGAGAGTGTCCCATGAACTTTAGTGTAGCATGTACATAAAAGTCATTCAAGTGACTCTGAGGATACTTGTGTAGGTGGATTGGATAAAATGGACAGAATGTGTGGATGCACTTTTAGGAGTCATTATAGAAATCTGGACCTAGGGTGCTTATACATGTGATGCCATTACCATGTGCACGTGACAAAAGTGTCACCATGTGGGTTAATGGCACCACGTTGTACATGTGCAGGAGTTTGGGGGGCTTAAATGAGTTTGCATCATTGCAAACTAAACTACATCCTGAGGCAGTCAGGCTCCTCAGAAAAAAAAGGGACCAGGCTTCTCACCACTTGTGCCTTCAGCAGGCACCAGTAGGCTCCTGAAGGCAGAAGTGCTCACAGGCTCAGTGCCTGCTGAAGGCAGAAGCGGTGAGGGGCCCGATCCCTTTTATTTTTTTTGGCAGAGCCTGCCCTCCTTTCCTGCGACTGGGGGGCGGGGCAGGGGTGAGATGCCAGTGGGCTGAGCAGCCCCTGAGCTATGGGTTGGCCCTGGTCCTTCCCTCTGCAGTGGTGGTGTCCCCCGGGGCCACCTGGGTGGGCTGCTAGTGGGCTGCATGCTGCCCCAGCTGGGGATCAGGGAAGAGTTGGATTGATCTGGGATCTGCCTCCGAGCTGGGACAGTAGCCTGCCCACTAGCAGCCTGCCCATCTGGCCTCAGGGGGCACCACCTCTGCAGGGGGAAGGACCAGGACCTCCTGCAGCTCAGGAGCCCATCAGCAGCTTGCCCCCGGCCATGGGTAGGCTCCGCTGAAAAAACAAAAAAGGATCAGGCCTCTTGCAGTAACAGTGACAGAAACCCCTAAATTGAAATGGTTGGTTTCAGTTAAAAACCCACTGTTTCAATTTAGGGGGCACAGAATGCAACCCTAAGGACTAAACCCCCCTCATGTGTACAAGTGCCTTATAGTTTAGACTGAGAGCTTAAACCATATTTCCCCCTACTCCCCGAGTGCTAATAGGAAGGAGATTCTGAAGAAACTTGGTACATTTTAAAATTATTACAGTGAAGCCAAATATATCTCTATGCTCCAATAACAATTATATTCAATATAGAAGTATAAAAGAGATTGTAGACAAGAAAGAGGAAAAAAAAAGATGGCTCCTTCCATATTCAAATGTATAAATAGTCAGGTAAAAGTCAGTGTCTTAGTTGTTTGCAAAACATTTTCCTACCCTTATTTTATCTAATGATTTATATTTACCTGAATACACACTATTAGTTATGAATCTACTAATAGTAACTCCTTTGCTTTCTTCTGTTTTGATGATGTTTTACTGAATCTTTAATATTAGTGCACAACTAGTTGACAGCCTTCTCAAATGAAACACAAGTCAGCCATATTAAAAGTTGTGAAATGTTTGGCTAGTGCTGTTAAGGTGACATGAATTGCTAAATTTTAAGCTAGTCTACTCAGGATACATGTGAAGCACAAGAAGAGTAGACAGAGGGCTAGGGAGCAAGAGAACATGACTGGAGGGATAACTAAACTCCTGTGTACTTTTACAGAAGCAGGATTGGGACCAGTAAAGTTATTTTCCTTTGGGTTGACAATGACTTTCCATTATGAATAAGAAATTAAATGGTGTTCAGACAATCCGGAACTGCAAGGCATGTTAGCTACCATCTGCCCTCATGGTCTCCTTCTTGCTACAAACAGATATTCCTCGGCTGCTTGCCCAGGTAAGAGAAGCAACTTGGCTCTTTTCCCTTGCTCTTGGTGCATCACTGTAACATATGGCAGAGCAGGGTTTTGTTTTAACTTGGCAATTCATTACATTTTTATAATCCACACTTTTTACTGGATAGATTCGCTGCTTTGAGCTGCTCTGGTAACATAAAACTGTTATAAACGTCTTACCGAAGTAGTGCAAAAAGCCAGAGCACAACAGTGATTCCAGGCCAGCATCTTTTATGCTGTGTGAATGCTTTGAAAACATCTGCAGTTTCTTAAAAGAACTGATCAGCTCCTTGTGGGACTGGATTGTCAGGCTACAATTTTGAAAAAAAACAAAGATCCTAAGGGAGTTGTGTGCCCAACTTCTATTGAATTGCAGTAGGATTGCAGTGCTCAGCTCCCTTAAGAGCCTTTGAAAATTTCAGCCTAAATTCGTAAATGCAGCTCTCCAATCCAAATACAGTGAAATCTTGGGCTCCACTGAGGCCAGTGGCAAAACTCCCAATGACTTCGACGGGGCCAGGATTTCACCCATCATGTTGATTCAGCTGTGATTTTAAACACAAGAGTTCCCAGGTTGTTTCTATAAGGAGTCAATGTCAGGTGCGTTTATTTTTTGAAACTATCCAATTTCCTTACCAAAGTAATAGGTTGAGACCTTTACATTTCAACTAGCAAGCTAGATAATTAACATAAATTGTAAATGTTAAACTTATGTGAAGTATAATTAAATTTTTTAAAAGATAATCTGGTAAATATTGGGTGAGAGCTGCTTATTTTCCTCCAGACCTTTCAAAAGCCATTTCTCTATAAAGCCAGAAGGTGGCATTAATGGTTTACTATATGTCATTTCTTCCCACATCCATTCATTATAATTATAGTAAAAAAATCTGGAAGTAAAATAAGTCTTTAATATAATGTAATTTCCACAATTAACTTTGATGGTTAATGTCATATACATAATCAACTTAATTTATATTTATATTTATGTTGAAAGGGACAGCAGAGTTAGCCAGTAGCAAACAGCCATCACCACTTATAGTCAGCAAGGACCACAGAAATTGCACTTCTCTCCACAAAGGAATAATAATAAAAGATCTTGACATCAGTAAGGTCATTTTGTTCTCCTAAATCTGCACGCTGATTACTAATCTCCACTCTCTTCACAAATAGTTCATACTCTGCTTGTATTGCTTAATTGAACTTGATCCAGTCAGTGAAGCTTAAGAAGATTTAAAAAATCTGGTTGTTCCCCTTTGTGATCCAGTCGGTCTATGGAGTGTTGCCATATTTAACATCTGTGACCCATCATGCCTTTCCTGTTGCCTCATTGATCAACAGACAACATGTGATGATTCCCAGATGTTCAAACACGGCAGCTCCCAAAAGACCTATTAAATTACACTGAAAGAAAAACAGTGTCCATGCTGTAAAATTTTGTTAAAGCCAGGTATGTGTGAATATTCACAAGCTCCTTGCAAGATGCAAGAATTTTTAAAATATCCAGGGTATGCAGACATTTGCCATGGTAAAGTTAAAAAAAGAAAAATCACACTAGGTTGTATTTATCCTATATATTGCCACGAAAATGGATCTTACCCTACATCCCATATTCACTTGAGGGATCTTTTTAAAATTATTTCATGGTTGCAAATCCATTACTGAAAAAACATGAACAGATAATTACTGGAAGAGACAGAGGTAGTTAAGCTCTTGCTTATGAAAGCTCATGCCTTCCTGATTTGGCTACCATAATCCAGGGGCGGACAACTATTTGGGCTGCGGGGCCACTTAAGGAGTTTTTGTGAGCTGTTGTGGGCTGGGTGCAGGGGTTGCTGACCTGGCCCAGCCCGAGGGGGAGGGTGGGGGGCAATTGATCTTAGACAGGCCTGGGGCCGGATACCCTGCACCCACTGCTGGGGGCGCTGGATGGAGAGAGCGGGTGGGTGGGCAGGGTTTCCGTGAAGACTAGCTGGGGACTCCTATGGGCAGGGAGCACTCAGCCAGGCAGATGGGATGGTGCCATGGACAAGTGGGGAGTGGTGTCTGGGAGCAGGACACTGGGATCATGGGGCAGTGACAGTGCAGAGCAAGGGCCCAGGGAAGTGCAATGATCTGCTCCCTAAATATCCCTGCAACAGGCTCCAGTTCTGTGGGCAGGGAAATTTGGGGAGAGGATTGTAACTGGGACCTGGGTCCAGGCCCATGCTGTCACTGCCCTGTGCTCCTGGCCCCAGCCCCGCCAGCCTGTCCTGCTCCTGGATGCTGCTCCCCACCTGCCCGCCCGCAGCTCCATCCCATTTGCACAGCCAAGCACACGCTGCCTACAGGGGTCCTGAGCTGGTCTCCGTGGAGACCCCACCCGCCTGCCTGCTTCATCTGGGGCCCCTGGAGGTGTGTGCAGCACAGAAAGTTTGGGGTGTCCAGGCAATGGGGCCAGGTCTGGAGGAAGCAGCAGAGCCATTGGCAGCAGCTGCTGGACAAAGTGAGCCACTGCCACATGGGCTGCTGGGAAGTTCATAGATTCATAGATTGTAGAGTCGGAAGGGACCGCAATGAATCATCATGTCTGACCCCCTGCTCCTGGCAGGAAAGAGGACCGAAGTCAGATGACCCCAGCCAGGTGACTATCTAGCCTCCTCTTGAAGACCTCCAAGCTAGGTGATAGCAGCACCTGTCTTGGAAGCCCATTCCAGATCCTGGCCACCCTTACAGTGAAAAATTTCTTCCTAATATCTAACCTAAATCCCCTCTCAACTAGTTTACACCTGTTATTCCTAGTCACTCCCTGGGGCGCCTTAGTAAACAGCGCTTCCCCTATTCCCTGTTGACCTCCCCTAATAAATTTATAGGTGGCCACAAGATCTCCCCTCAGCCGTCTCTTGTGAAGGCTGAAGAGATTCAGCTCTCTCAACCTCCCTCCGTAGGGTCTATCATGAAGGCCACTAATCATGCAAGTGGCCCTCTTCTGGACCCTCTCCAGATTCCCTGCGTCCCTCTTGAAGTGTGGTGCCCAAAACTGGACACAGTACTCCAACTGCGGCCTGACCAGTGCTGCATAGAGGGGGAGCATGTCCTCCTTTGTTCTGTTAGTCATGCACCTGCTAATGCACGACAAGGTGCGATTGGCCTTGTTGATGGCCTCGTTACACTGCCAGCTCATGTTCATCTTGGAGTCAGTTATGACTCCAAGATCCCTCTCTGCCTCCGAGCTGCTGAGAAGGACAGAAGTTGAGTCTGACTGCTGCACCACCCCTGCCCTGCCGTGTGGCCGGGGGCAGTGGGACCAGCCACATGCGCCATGGCCCAGGCTGCTCCCTGCACTTGAGTCAAGCGGAGCCAAGGGACCAACCACGGGCTGGATAGAATCCTTTGGCTGGCCAGATCCAGCCCACGGGCCATATTTTGTCTGTTTCTGCTCTAAGGGGTATTGCTAAAGAAGCAGATACATTGCTACTCCTAAGTAATACAAGATAACAGTGGGTTGATCTTCACTGCGGTGGTGTAACAAACAGAGTTGGCATCCAGGGGACAGAGCCAGCCTTAGGGGTAGGTAACTGCCCAGGATGCCATGGTCAGGGGAGCACCACACACACGCACATGAGCAGCCCACGCTCACAGCAGTGCTCTCGCACACAGCCCTGCCCTGCCACAGCTGATCCCTGCCCCAGGCAGGAGGAGTGATGCTCAGCCCAGCTCACCCCCCACCTCCAGCTGCTGCTCAGAAGGAAGTGGGCCAGGCATGTGCAGGCAGAGTGGTGCCTGCTCCAGTGCACCCACCTTGGTCCCATGCAGCAGCAGCACCTGCCCATCTGTGCACCTGCCTAAAGTACCATGTTGCTCTGCCTCGCCGCTGGACTGTGCCCCGTACCCCTGCTTCTGCCTGCAGCAGTGCCACTGACTTTGGTAGAGGGGAGGCACCAAAGTACAAGTTGGCTCAGGGTGCTATTTTCCTTAAGGTCAGCTCTGTTGGGGCAACACCTGCAAGGGTTGGGGAGGGAGGAGCCATGCATGAGGTTCCCAGAGTGGCAACAGGGGGAACAGCAGTCTTACCCATGACAGAAATGTCCCTTAATTGAACTGCTGCCACCACCACTCTTCCTGCCCCAGCTGTTGCTCTTAAAGTGGCAGCATCAGTGAAGTTTTGGAATTCCTGGCATGGGTATGCTCCTGGAGCACCCTTCTTGCCCACCCCTAGTTATACTACTGCTTCACTGTATCTCTGTTCCATTGGAAAACTCTGTTTCTTCTTATTGAAGGTAATAGCCAGGCATAGGTGACTGGTAGGAGGAGCATGGGGGTGGGGGCACGTGCCCCCCCGACAGGGCTGTCCCTGCCACTGATGCTGCTGGTGGCATCTGCAGATGCCCGCCAGCTCTGCCCTGAGGAGGCACCAGTCGCCCATGTGACCAGGGTTCCTACAAATCCTTTTGCCATGAAAAAACAAGGAACAATGTGGAATTTGCATTTTTGCAGAGAATCTTTAGAATCGGGGGGGCGGTGGGGGGGAACGGGACAGAACTGACGGAAAATAAAATGCTGACTCCCCATGGAGTCAGTAGTTCTCATGGCTGCGGTGGGGGGAGAAGTCAGAACACAGGGAAGAAGCCAAAGATGATGGCTGCCCCCTTTCCCCCTGCTGCTGATTGGCCGAGAGTGCTGCCCATCATGCGGTCTTGCTCCTCCCCACCAATCCGCGGTGTGGGGCAGGGCCACATGAACAGCGACCCTCTCAGCCAGTCAGCAATGAGGTGCGGAGCCATTGCCAGGGCCCCTCAGCCAATCAGCACTGGGGGGCTCACTGCAGATTTGTATGGGTTTTTTTATTGGAGAACTTTGGGTTTTTTAGCGAGGAAAACTAGGATTCCTAGTAATTATTTACAGCAACATGTCTTCTCTGTATAGTAGTTCTTTCATGCTCTTTCCTTGTTACCCAAGAATAATGGTAACATAGTAAGTAGTGTATCACATATTAGTTATGCTCTATTTTATGTTGTATTGCAAGAAGATGATTCTTCATTATGATTCCAATCCTGTAAGGTGTTTGGGTACTTAGTATGAGTAGAAGAGCAGCTTCACCTCCTGAGTTCAGTGCTGATTTTTCAAATGTGCTGTGATTTTAAACTCAGTCGATTCAGTTTATGGTACTGCCAAGTCTGGAAATTCCACTGTTTTCTATTGCTAAACTGCACACCAGAGATTAGGATGCTGATGTTCTGTCAGCTGTGAAGTTGTAGTCTAGATTTCTAGTGTCCCAGGCATCTGAATTGCAAAGCTGGTGGCTCATTTTCTGCAGTTTCTGCTATGGAACTGATGGTCCTGGCTATGTCCTCCACTTTCTTAATAATTCTAAAATATTTAGTCTTTAAAATATTCATCTTACCATTTCTGATACATAAAAGAGTAAGATAAACAGAGATGAGCCAGACAGAGTCATAGAAGACAGTGATTATGGTTGAGGGAGGGTTATTCTTTGCAGCTCATAGAATCATAAAAAGTTAGGGCAGGAAGGGACCTCAGGAAGTCACCTAGGCCAGTATTTCTCAACCCGACACACTGGGGCGTTGGGGGCAGGGGCTAGCAGGTTGGGAGTGAAGGGCATCGGCAAGGCCAGGGGGCTGGTGTTTTCTAGTTAAACTATTTACTGTGTTGGGACTGGCCATCAATGTTTATAAATGGGTCCTGGTACAAAAAAGGTTGAAAACCACTGATCCAGTCCAACCCCATGCTCAAAGCAGGACCATCCCCAACTAGATCGTTCTAGCCAAAGCTTTGTCTAGCTGGGTTTTGAAAACCTCCAAGGATGGAGCTTCCATCACCTCGCTGGGTAACCTGTTCCAGTGTTTTACTACTCGCCTAGTGAGAAAATTCTTCCTAATGTCTAACCAAAACTTCCCTTGCTGCGACTTGATGCCATTGCTCCTTGTTCTGTCATCTGCTACCACTGAGGACAGTCCAGCAGCTCCATCCTCTTAAGAACCCCCTTCAGGTAGTTGAAGGCTGCTATTAAATCCCCTTTGTCTTCTCTTCTCTAGACTAAATAAGCCCAGTTCCTCAGTCTTTCCTCATAAATCATGCCCCCCAGCCCCCTCACCATTTTTGTTACCCTCCACTGGACTCTCTCTAATTTGTCCACATCCTTTTTGCAGTGGGGGCCCCAAAACTGAACACAATACTCCAGGTGTGGCCTCACCAGCACTGAATAGAGGGGAATAATCACTTCCCTTTGCCTACTGGCAACACTCCTACCAATGCAGCCCAGGATGCTGTTAACCTTCTTGGCTATGCTGCTAGAAAACTTCCATTCTAGTAGAAAGAATGAGATTTCGCTCCTTGATCCTGGTTTCTCTGAAGTCAATCAAAGTTGTCAATGGAAGTGTTTTTATTGTCTGGCCTCCAAGGAAAGAGCACATAGTTAATTTACAGAGGGAGGATTGGCTTAAACCCCATCTTCCTTGGCACTTGCATTTCCTACCCTGTTTATCAAGCGCTGTTCAGAGTAAGGCAGTTGGTGCAGTACTCCGAGCAGAAAGACTGTTTGACAGCACTTACTCCCATACCTCTTCTCATCGTGACATTGCAACTCAACCACCTTGGACTCCCTGGTTCCCACTATCAGGAGTTGCAGGGGCAAGGTCTGTGTGTCCAATATCTTTCTCGCTGGCTTCTACATAGGAGATCTGCACTTTGCTTCTCTTCGTTAGATTTGCACATATTAGCATTTCATCCTGTCGGCATTTTTACTATTTCAGCATTTGTTTTTTGTCCCAAATCAGAATGAAAAGTTAAAACACAGATAGTTTTCATGGAGTGAAAAATGCTGAAAAATTCAGTTTGGGAACAGTGAAACATTTTCAATCAAAAACCCCCCCACTGAAATGGTCTGATTTAGGAACATGAAAATTCAGTTTACTGAACCGACATAAAATGCTTCTTATGGGGTTTCCTTCTATGTTGTATTACCTCAGTGGGGCTGTTTGGGGAGGCATTCTCCTCTGTGGGTGGGCTTCCAGGCCAGATTACATCTCCCATAATTAAATGCAGCATTCCCCTGTGACCAAAATATGTCATTCAAGAGTCACGTGACTACAGGTGCATATAGTGAGATGTGGTCTCACCAGGGAGGCTGACTTTCAGAGAAGGGGGATATATAGCTACGTCAGTGTGAAGTTAGGCAGAAGTCAGGGCAGTGTAGCACCTTATAGACTAACTCATTCAGAGAGGCATGAGCTTTCATAGGTTACATCCTACCTTGTCAGATGCTATGAATGGACTTGGAGAGAGCAGGGGTACTAAACAGAAAGAAGAAATGCCCTGACTGGCCCCTTCTCTTTTACTCTCGTTACCAGTGTCTGGTTTCTGACTAATATTCTCAGTTCTTCACCCTGATGTGATTGGTGGCTCCCTGACCCAGCCTATTCCTGACCATGTCTTCAGCAATCAGACCCTGTCCTGACCCCTGGTTCCTGGACTCAGCTTGTAACTCTGGCCTTAACCACTAGGCATGGCTGTCCAGTCTCTGGTACTGGCAAGGGTTCATTACTGTCATATTGTTCCCAGACACACCTTCTACAGCTGCAGTCTCATTTTGGGGGCATTCACATTAAATTCCAGACTCTTTCCAATACTTTTGCTATATGGCCCTTATGACTAGCTTAGGATTTAGTTCTAGAAACCACCTGCATGCTACTTCATTTCTTTGCATCAGCACTGTATAGTGTCCCTCTGAGTGTCTATTCAGCTATGAATGCCCTCTCCTTTTCCCGAGGAGTGATGGGAGTCAGCTTGGTTCCACATTTGGACGTGATCTGACATCCTGGCCTTTCTGTTTTCAGAGGCTAACCTCTAAACGTTCTCCAACAGAAGCACAAGCTTTTTCAACTGCTGTTTTTTATAGTCCAGTTCCATTTGTTCCTCCTCTGGAGCTGCATTCACAAGGTTTGCTGCTGTTGTTGGTTCATGCCTAAATGTGAAAAGAGCTGGAGTGCTCTTTGTATTCTCACCAATTTCTGTTCTATGCCATGAAAAGGAATAGGAGATACTGGTGCCATGTTCCCTGTGGAGCTGTTCTACAAAGTCAGTCAGCTGATCCTTCAGCTCTCTAGACGCCTTTTTCGTCATCCCCATCAGCTGTGGGATGTTCAGAGTTGTGAGTGTTTAGGAAGTCCCCAGAACCTCATAAACGTGATGAAGCCTGCGATTCCAAGTCTGCTGCAGAATTAGTTACCTGCAACTTCTACTGTCACAGTCTCCTGGCTTCTTTTTGAGTGCGCTTCAGGCCATTTTGTAGAATAAGGTGCAACTACCAGCAAATAGTGATCTGCAGGCTCCATGTCAGGCAGTGGTCCAATCGCCCTCTCCTTCCCAGGATGCAACCAAATAGGGGTCTCCCAGTCATAGGGGACCCTTCATTGCAATCAGCACTGTACCTAGACTCCTGGCGGCCCTGGGCAAACTTTTAGTATTAGCCACGCCCTCCCCCTTCACCAGAGAGGATGAAAATAATAAAAATTTACCATTTTCAGGCCCCCTTTCTGTCCAGACCCTGGGCAGCTGCCTGGTTTGCCCATGCCTGTGTCCAGCCCTGATTGCAATACAGGCATCAGCCTCCCTATATCCTGACTGTATTTCACGTAATAGACATTTTCTCTTATGTTGGTTAATTTTTTTTCCCCAACCCCAAAATGTCAAGCAATTTTAAATTCATGACAGGCACAAGAATCTTTCTGTGCATGTGTATCCATCATTTGTTGTTTCCTTTCCTCACCTCTACAGTATTTCATCTTTAAACTCCAAACTTTCCTTCTATGACCAGAAGACTTTAACTGTCATATTCTGTGGGAAAAAGTGTGCTTCAAATAATAGATCTGAAGCTTGTTGTGGTTAACCCACATCTGCTATCCTAATGGGTGAACCAAGAACATTTTCACTTCTGCAAGTTGGGAGAAGAGAGGCAGCTACTTGCAGCAAGTCAGAGATGACCAGTTCCTTGTTCTGATCAGGGCAGCATCTATAGTTAGTCTCCCCAAACAGTCCATTTACACAGGGATCACCGCTACTGTGCTTGTTTTTGTGCTCAGTCTAGTTGCAAAGTCATAGCATAATCATAGCACCACATTTTTTCCAACCTCAAAAGTTATCACTTGAGACTTCTCCATTTAAAGGGCCAGTGCAGGGATTCATAGTCTGTCCTTAAAAAACTTTCTCCTATACAGGTAGTGCTGAAATGTTTTTTGGAGTTAAGTACTTCCAGGAACTGTTTCAGGATGGTGCAGTATTTTCTTAAGAGAACATAACACTTTTGCTTGTCACGCTACTCCCAAGTGTTATGTGTTCTTGTCTCAAAACTGCCCTCAAATCATAAGTGCTAACACATTCAGAGTCTGTCCAAATATGAAATGTACTGAAACACAGGTGTACATAGGAACAAATCACAGTTGCCTTTTAGAACTCTTCAAATGCTATATCACACCCTGCTGATGACTGAAGATTTCCAGTGTAGGGCAATCCATAAAAAAAAAAAATTCCTACAGTAGAAGAGACCCTTACAGAACTCTGAATATCTTGTGACAGCCTTTCTGCCAGTGGCAATTCCCTGCTCACTGTGTGCCTAAGGTAAACTACTTCTGTATCCAATCGATTGCATTTCCTTGGCAGCTTTCAGTTTATCATGAGTCATTTGTAAGCATAACAGCTTGTGTACAAAGGCTTTCGCATGCACCAGGATATTATCTAGGTATAGCACACCGGCTGAGTGGCATGCCATTCAATACCTTCTCCATTAGACTCTAAAATGTAGTAGGTACATTGCACAAACCAGAAAAACAGCGTTTTTAATCTCCAAAGACCTTGCTTCCCTGAAAGTAGTTTCCCCTTGTTATTCAGCTACATTTCCATTTTTAAGATCCAGTGGGGGACACCCTGAATTCGAGTAGGTAAGGTGGGTAAGAATCCTTTAAAAGTTACTTAATTTAGTTTTGTATTATATATGCTCAGCATCTGGTGTTATCATACTCTTTCTTAACCAGAACCATGGTGAAGTGCAAAAGTTTCACTTAACTTACACATCTCATACTGTATCTCAGTGTCCTCCTTTTCTCCCAGGAAATGGGGAGGTAGTTGTTTAATGGACAATTCTTTCCCCAGCCCCTCTTTCTCCCCCAGGGTCAAGGCAGGACAAACTACACCTTTGTTGGATCACAGTCGCTCCAGATGCCAAACTGGAAAATCTGGGATCACAGCTGCTCCAGATGTCCAACCAGAAAATCTGAGACCATTCTGCTCCTCCACATTCAAATGTACAGCACTCTGCTGGTATGGGTCTCATCTGAACTCACTCTGCTCTTGAAATTTTCTTTTGAGCAGCATTTATTGGATTCACCATTATTCCATTTAGTAATATTTGATGTTTGTCAGCAAATGATCAGGGAACCATTCCTGTGTAGATGCTACTCTGGTTTCAGGCCTGGAGGGCAGGACAAGTTGTTCACTGTAAACCAATTGCCTATAAATCATTTGATTCACCCCAGCCACATCTTTGAAGGGAATTTCCACAGCCTGAATTTTGATGACAGATTTCTGGGAGAAGGTGAGGAACATGAATCTGCCCAGGAGCTGGGAAAATGGGGTTTGACCATTGTATCCCTGGAATTTCTCCCATAAATCTGCCTGGCGCAGAAGATTAATGAACTAATACTCTATCTGGATTTTGCTGTGGCTAATACTGCGAAATACATACCAAAGAGTGTCATCAAAATTCAGGCTGTGGAAATTCCCTTCAAAGATGTGGCTGGGGTGAATCAAATGATTTATAGGCAATTGGTTTACAGTGAACAACTTGTCCTGCCCTCCAGGCCTGAAACCAGAGTAGCATCTACATGCTGTGATAGCACTAAATGGAATAATGGTGAATCCAATAAATGCTGCTCAAAGAAAATTTCAAGAGCAGAGTGAGTTCAGATGAGACCCATACCAGCAGAGTGCTGTACATTTGAATGTGGAGGAGCAGAATGGTCTCAGATTTTCTGGTTGGACATCTGGAGCAGCTGTGATCCCAGATTTTCCAGTTTGGCATCTGGAGCGACTGTGATCCAACAAAGGTGTAGTTTGTCCTGCCTTGACCCTGGGGGAGAAAGAGGGGCTGGGGAAAGAATTGTCCATTAAACAACTACCTCCCCATTTCCTGGGAGAAAAGGAGGACACTGAGATACAGTATGAGATGTGTAAGTTAAGTGAAACTTTTGCACTTCACCATGGTTCTGGTTAAGAAAGAGTATGATAACACCAGATGCTGAGCATATATAATACAAAACTAAATTAAGTAACTTTTAAAGGATTCTTACCCACCTTACCTACTGGAATTCAGGGTGTCCCCCACTGGATCTTAAAAATGGAAATGTAGCTGAATAACAAGGGGAAACTACTTTCAGGGAAGCAAGGTTTTTCCCAGCTCCTGGGCAGATTCATGTTCCTCACCTTCTGTCTACAGCTGTGGCCAATTAACTTGTTCAGTTTGGGAGCCCCTATTCTCTAGCTTTTTAAGACGTGCCTGGTCTAGTAAGTGCAGTAGTTGAGCCAGTGTCAATAGTCCTCATCCATTCCACAGTTCTTATTATACACACAATTGCCAAACACTGGTAATTAGTGTTTAAAAGCCCAGATCTAAAACAGAAACGGTGGAGCTGCTCCTACACCTCTAATCTTTGCTTCTTCAACTCACTGTCTCTCACATTCCAAAACAAAATGAGGGACATTCACTAGGTGCTTGTGACATTCAAATTGTGGCCCATCTTATAAATATAAGAGTTCTTATTTTTAAAGGCCAATTTCTATAGAATCAGCATTTAATTGAACTACTTCCCTTAATTTTTATATTATTGCCAATTTCCCTTATATTAGAAACTGAATTCATTGCTGTTTCTAACCAGTCACAAATTTCATTAACCAGAGTAAAATCCCCTTCTAGTGTATATGTTAGATACAGCTCTGTACTTACAAAGGTCTTAGTTGTGCTTTGGCCAGCTCAAATTGCTGTCTGGCTCTAAACTATATGAGGGTGGGCATGTTTACACATGCATATTAATGCAGTGTAATAAACTCTAGCACATATTGCACTGGAGTTTATTGCTCCCAGGCACCACATTTACATGTGTGCCTGGGACTGAAGCTTGTTGAGCTGGGTTGGAACAGCCCTGGCTAGCAGGGGGTCAGCCTGGCACTGCTCAGACTCTGCCCAACGTGCTGTGGAGGGGCTGGCTGGGGCACAAGGGTGCTCCAGTATGGGGTTAGCCAGCAGCACACTTGTGCCCAGCCAGCCCTGTCAGTGTCCACAGGTGTGCTGTTGCATAGTTAAAGACACCACAGCAGGATAGTTACTTAACAAGTACTACTCTGCTGTAGAGTTTATTAGTTTATACCAGCCTAATAACCCTGCATGTATAGATGCTGAGATGTTTACTGAGAAGCTAATTGAGCAACTCCACAGTAAACATCTCATGTAGTAATGGCGCCCAGTGGCTTGTACCAGATCTGAATCAGTCAATCTATGAACACATAATAAGACAGGCAGAACTAAAGCATCAAACTGCAGCCAGTCACACTGTGGCAGCTGCACATTTGAAAGTGAGAAGTGAGCAGGCTGTGCAGTGAAAGGTAGGCATGTGAAAGCATGACAGATGTAGCCCCAGTTCATTCAGGAGTAAAATTACCACTGTTTGGCAGGATTAAATCAGTTTTTGGGGTCATATCATGTACTTGCTGCTTTCTTAAACCAGGCCAGATTAATTTATTATGGACTATGCTGCTTGCATAGCCCATCTCTTTTCTGGCAGTAAATTCTGCAACACCATTAGAGCCTGGCCAGTCAGTCTGGTTGCTAGATTCTCTCTCTCCCTCTTCGCCATCATTACCATCAAAACTTCTATTTCTAGATGTGGCTATCCTCAGAGGAAGTAAATGCACAGACGGCCATGTGCACATGCTGTGTAATGCATTCAAGGGGTTGGGGAGGAGTGGTTTGAAAATATTTCTTTTTGGCCTCTTAAGGTAACAAGCAGAGTGAGTCCCGAGGCATGGGATTAATTGATTAAATACAACAGGAAAAAATATGGTGCAAGAAATATTGTGAACCTATTAGACCTTCAAAGGAGAGTGAAAAAGGGAAGCAAAAGTAATCCAGAAAGGCCTGTTACAACTACTCTACTAGGACTTCTTGACTTGCACATATAAGCCATAGGATTTTATGTAATCTAAATGCATGTCCTCAAAAAGATATCAAACTTGTCTTAAGATCTTTGAGATGCTACAAGCCTACCATCCTAAAAACAAAACCACACCAGTGCTCAACATCTGAATGCCAGGCAGCCATGAGACAGCTTTCTCTAGCTTCATCCTTTCCAGCCAGATCCTGCCTACATCATTATAAGTCAAGGTATACTATAGTGCCATGACCTCCTTTTGGGGACACTGGTAAACAGAACATCCAAAGCTTCAATTTCCAAGCTCAAGATCATCACCCATGTCTTATCATCACACCATCCTTTCCCTGAAGTTACCAGGCTCTGTATTGAAATAATTAGATTTATGAAGTAGTCTGTTGAGAAAACTGTGCGGGCCCTCTCCCGATCCCGCCTGGGTCGCCATGTGCGAGTTCTCTCCTGATCCCATCTGGGTCGCCATGTGCGAGCTGGGGGCAAGCCGGGCCCATCTTTGTGCACACAGGCTGTGACCAGCAGCCCAGGCACGCAGGGTTGGAGAAAAACCACAGCGCGGTTTGGTACGCTCGAGCTAGAATCAGAAACGGAGGCGTAATGGTTGATTGAAAAGATTATTTACTTACACCCAAGGTGGTCGCGGTGTAGGCTGGTCAGCTTTCCAGGCATGGCTCTGCTTGAGTTCTCGGTGGAGGACTCTAATAGACTCGGTTCCTTGACCCCGGAGTGGTTTAGGCTCCGCTGGTTCAATAATTCGTTCTCACGGAGCAGCTGTATCTCCGTGGGTTACTCGGTTTCCAGGTCCCCCGGAGCAAAAGAGCTGCAATTTGGCGGGAACATGATTTAGCGATGCCGAAGCACACACAAACAAGTAAAACCACAACTTTGGGTTTTGACATCCCCCCTTCCTGAGAGCATAGCTAAATTATGATCAAGAACCTTGTCATGAGTCGTCAAACAAGCAAACAAGCAAATAAACAAATAAACAAACATAAAATTTGCTGCCCTGGAATTGAGTTACAGAACAATCAAAAAACAATACAAACACATAATCAGAACTTTAGATTGGGATATCCCCCCTCGTTGAAGGCACAACTGTATCAGACTGCACGCTCGTCACTCAAGTTGTTACAGTTGTTACGAGCTCCCGCTACGGGTTGCCGAGCCAAATGAGCAAACACCAAATTAGCCAACACAAGGAGTTCATCCTCCAAAAATCAAATCAAACAATAACCCACACAAATACATATACACATAATTAGATTTATAACGAAGAACTGCATGATCAGGGCTTCAGTGGGCGTCATGGCAAAGTCATACGTCAGGCCCTCACTTCCTTCAATGATGTTATCCCTCTCAGGGCTTCTCTCCGCCACGCGCTCTGAATTCCGGATCTGTAAATAAAACTTATAAAACAGATTAATGATCTTATTTAATAAACTTAAACAATTTTTCAGCTCAATTGGATGAAACCGTTGAGGCTCCATCATCTGGCTCTTCTAAATAACGGAAACCTAACTCATAAGCCAATCGCCATTGGCTCGCGTCTCCTAAGATCCGAAGCTGTTTCTTAGTGAGTCCAGAACGTTGTAGGAGAAATCCAAACATGTATCACTCCTCCAGGGTTCTCTGTGGTCGGTTGGACTCACGACGTCTGGCGTCTTGAGGTCTGGTTGGGTGTTGACAATCCTGATCAAGATATGATCCGGGCTCCATCAGGACACGCAGTCGCGA
>NW_005842430.1:332557-332885 GCF_000455745.1 Alligator sinensis
CTCACTTGTCGTTGGTCATCGCGCCAAGGGCAATTCCTAACCAATTCTAGCTCTAGCGTGTCTTCTCCCGATCCCATCCTCATTGCCATGTGCGGGCCCTCTCCCGATCCCGCCTGGGTCGCCATGTGCAAGTTCTCTCCCGATCCCGCCTGGGTCGCCATGTGCGAGCCGGGGGCGAGCCGGGCCCATCTTTGTGCACGCAGGCTGTGGCCAGCAGCCCGGGCACGCGGGGTTGGAGAAAACCGCGGCGCAGTATGGTACGCTCGAGCTAGAATCAGTCACGGAGGCGTAATGGTTGATTGAAAAGATTATTTACTTACACCCAAGG
>NW_005842430.1:332938-334377 GCF_000455745.1 Alligator sinensis
GCGACGGGGAGAGGCTAGAGGTTATGTGCCTCGGAGTTGTTAAGGCTCCGAGGGTTCGGTAAATAGGTCCCCCGGAGTTGTTGAAGCTCCATGGGTTCGACAAATTAAACCTCTGTTGCCCTCTTAAGGAAAAAGCTGGGTTCGTAGGGATCAGCAGCGCTTAGAAATCCTCACGCTCCTTTCCCGAACTCCACGTGCTTTCTCTCTCTCCGACTTGGGCGGAAACTACCCAAGCCTTTTGTACGGCTAGCAAGCCAATAGCTAGCCGCCACGTATGCCTACATTTAGAACCGGCCAATAATGTGGCACGAATCTAAATACAAATGGCAGGAACTCCTTTGCATCGTGCATCACTGTAATGCAAAAGAAATGCACTATGCAAAGAAAGCTACAGAACTGGCGGGAAAAACTCCTGCACGCAGGTTCTTAATTACAATAGAACGCTTCACCGTGCAAAAGAGCTGCAATTTGGCGGGAACATGATTTAGCGATGCCGAAGCACACACAAACAAGAAAAACCACAACTTTGGGTTGTGACAAAAACTACTTCATAATTCCTGTCCTATGGAGGTTGGAAGAGAGCTTCTAATCATCAGTTAAAAATGTATTCATAGCAAACTTATACCCATTTGATCTTGTACCCGTCTAATTCTTTATTTTAAGGAGTTCTTCCCCTTCTCTGATAATTATAAAGATCTCCTGTCAACAACCTCTGGTTAGAGCTTGGCTTGGTTAGCTGAACATCTATTCTCCCTTCATGAGATGGGAACAAATAAAGAGAAGGGCTATGAGGATAATTAAGGAAGTAAAGAACCTATTTGAATTCATTATTTTAAATCTAAGCAATCACAATTTTCCTGCAGTTGATTATTGTTAATAAGTGCCAAGCTGGCCAAAACTTTTCAGTCTCACCTGCTTCCTGAAAAATATTTTCCTTTGGGGATATCAGGCTTCTGGTCATACCTTTCAATACATCTTACCATTCTAAACTGGGGTTTTTTATTAGGACCTTTAATGCTGCCCAGTTTGACATTTTGTAGTTACTCCCCTAACTCCCCTTAGGTTATGTCTGAGAAATCTCTGGGAAGAGTCCAGGTATTGCATTCATTCTTTTTTGCAAAGTCTCTAGTTCTTGTTTTAATTTTTTGTGAACTCTCCAGGTGTTTGAGATCTTGATTTACTTCGTCCTGGTCATGATGTTTGCTTTCCTCTGAACACTTCCACTGCAAGTGAAAATTACTCTTTAAAAACTGAATCCTGCTTCTGCACCAGCCCTCCCCCCCAGTTATATAATAGAGGGCTGCAGGTTTTTCCACTTAGGAGAAGAAATTGGTGTGGGATCAGGTGCCTGTTGATAGAATCCTGTTAACTGAAAGGGGTGTTCTAGGCCCTCTTTCCTTAAACACTGGAGGAATCAAACCAAACCTTCTTTCAGCAGG
>NW_005842430.1:334408-342198 GCF_000455745.1 Alligator sinensis
CAGGAACTTAGCCCCTAAGTCTTCATCTCTAGGTTTTTTTCTCAGGGTCACTTTTGTAGTGTTTGCCTGGTGTTCCTCTGAGCTTCTCTCAGCAACCTTGCTCTTTTTTGCCTCTTTTACACAGTTATGCAGACCTTCCTAAAGCAGCGGTCAGCATAAATGTCTTCACTCACATGTCCTTGGTCCATGCCATTTTTTTGAGTCTTAACACAGATGTTGTTTCACAGAGGAACTTAATTTGTCTCCTATTATGATCATCAATAAAGAACAGCAGTCTCACCTTCCAGTTTTAGTGGGATTTAATGTTACCCACAACATGTTTATTTTTATGTTAGTAATAATGTATATTATGATTAGTGAACTAAGGTTTTGGACCTAATTTCTGAACACACCAGCAGAGATACTGGTTTTTGCCTGTTATGCAGGCTAAGTCTATTTGCATGATCTGGTTCCTTCTGACATTCAGAATTTGACCACCCTCAAATTCAGGTGCAGAGTTTCACAGCTGTCCCATCCCTCAAACTTTTTTATTAATAAATAACCAACTCAAGTCCTAAACGCTCCAGAACTGTCTTGTCTTCTTTTCACCACGTTACAGGAATGATGCCAAGAACAAAAATCACAGAGGCATCCCATGCTGTCACCGACCCCTGGGGACAGGTCTGCTCCAGAAACACTTTACTAATCATATAATCTGTCAGCTACACTGGCGAAGTGCTCCTTGTCCAGATGCAGCTTTTCTGGCAATGCTGTGCTTTGTGCTGCCCTGGTAACACCCACCCTTCACCAGCAAAACAAACCGTACCAGTAAGGGAGTAGTTTTGTGCAGTCACTGCTTCTACATTAGGGGATTTTGCCACCACAGCTGCACCGGATCAAACCAGCATGTCTGCCCCATAGACACCAGATGTGCATTTGGAGCTGGTCTCCTTTCCCACTTCTGGGCAGAGCGGTGTAAGCAGGGCTCCTGGGTGCTTCGGGAATAACAGCAACAGATAGGAGAAAGGCAGAGAGTTATTGCCCATATACGGGGTCGAAGCGAGGAAAGAGGAAGACAAACTCGAGAGATCCGAGGCAGGGAGCAAGGTGGATTTAGAAGAATACTGGTAAGAGGGAGGACTAGTCAAGGGGGTGGCTAGAGAGGCAGGCCTGGGGCTGCTTAGAGAAGGGGAAGGGAGGCACGATGCTCTGCTCGCCGAGGCTCTCGTGTCCCGCCCGGTGGGCTGCAGCCCCGGCCGGGACCCCGCCGTCAGCTTCCACCGCCTCTGCTCCCTCCCTCCGCAGTCTCCATGCAACATCGCAGCGTGGGCGTCTGCTCGTTCCTTCATTTGCATAGAGCGCACAATTGGCCAATGGGCAGGGAGCGCTGGCTTGTGATTTGCATTAGGCCGCGCTGGCGGCCAATGGGATGGCGGCGCTGGGGCCTGTTTGGAACGCGATGTTTCCAGCCGTGCCGGGCGCCGGGCGCCGGGCGCGGGTGAGGTGTCCGGGGCGGGGGCAGCCGCGGAGGAAGGATGTCGGTGGCGGGGCTGAAGAAGCAGTTCCACAAAGCCAGCCAGGTGAGAGGAGCGGACGGTCCCTAGGGCAGGGCCAGGAGGGGGCCTGGCCACTCCTACGTGGCATCCAGGGGTTAGGCTCGCCCTCCACTTCCTCTGCTCGCTCAGGCCAGGTTTCCCTGCCAGGTGGAGGGATCCTGCCCCATCCCCCGAGGAATATCGCTCCTCACTCTCCCCGGTTCCCCTCCGCGGCCGGAGGTGCGGGGGCTTCCTTCTCCCCCCGAGGTTTTTCCTCCTGGTCATGCTTGCGGGGCAGGGGAGATCCCATGATCACCAAGGTGGTTTTCCCAGGGGAGGCCTGCCCCTTGCACTCGGGGCAGCCGTCTGACCCCTGAGAGTTTCCCCACATGCAGGAAACTGGACTGCAACAGTTTGGGGACTGGTTTCTGGCTTTCTCCCCGGTCTTTTGGCTAGGAGCGGGTGAGACTAAAGGGCATGTGAACCCAGTATCTCTGGGCCCTGGGCTTGCACAAAGGATGCCTACCACAGATTTGGGGAGTACCTGAAGACCCAAACCAGTGGGCCTGGGAAAGAGGATACTTGACCAGTGGTAGAGCCACACAGACTTGAACGGTTGAGCTCTGCTCAGTCAAAACTTGGAACTTGACTGTTGGCCTTGCCCAATAGAATTGGGAACTGATTTGGCCCTTGAAATGGAAAAAATCATATCCTCTTCCAGGGTCAAGAATTTACCTGCTACTCAGGGATTTATCTGCAAGGGATGCGCGCCCTCTCACCCAGGGGACAGCCCCTTCCCTGGCCCCTTCCAGAGCCAGGATTTTCCCTGTCATTCCAGGGGTTCCTTTCTGCTTTCTTTCAGAAGGATTGTTCTTTATTTGGCCTTTATTGCTACGTGGTTTGTGACTTGAGGCCTTGAGAGAGGATGAGCACTTTCTTGTGCTTGGGACTGCACACCCCCCACTTCTCCAAAGTATTTGTTGCCTTTTTCATCCCAGGGGTTGGCTGCAGACAATTTGGGCGACTGACCTTTTGGTTTTTTGACCATCACATCTGGGATGTCGCTCATTTGCCCTCTGGGGGTTGCCATCCCTTTTCCAAGGCTCCCCACCTGCCCATTTTCTAGGTGCTCATCCTGTTGTGTTAGGCTTGGGCTGCCAGAAAGAGTTGCCTCTTCTTTTCCATTCTTTACCAGTGGCCAGTAATGCAAGTACGTAGAATATGTTTGGAAAAGGAGCAGGGAAAATATATTTACCATCTCTCATCTTTCCTTGTGGTAGTGTTGTTGCAAGGCATCTATATAATGTATGAATAAACTGGGGTCAAGAATATGCACCCTCTGCTCAACTCTCATCATGCCCCTGAGAACATATGGAGTTCCCTGAATAAAGACATCAAAGGGATAATTTGTAGATAGTTTTTGCTTGTTGTGCACCTTGAGAATAACATCACATGCTGACAGACAATGTAACATTATCTGTGGTATGTCCATAATGAAGAAAACAAAAGACCCGTAGTTCATGAAGTCAGAGATGTAACCAACTACACAAGCAATAAACAGCATAGAAATTGCTAGTAACAGCATGCTGCAAGCTACCCCCAAGGAGGGGATGAGTTAATAGAAATAAAGAAGTTTTATGTCCAGAGCAAGCTAAGCGTAATGGGAAAATTTCAGTTGATGGAAGGTAACAATTTTATAGATCTAAATGGATATCTACTAATACATTTATGGATTTCCTATTAGCCAGGAGATTTTAAAGAGCATTGCATGACTCAGAGCCTGATCTTGTTTCCATTTAAGTCAGTGGTAGAGCTTCTGTTGATTTCTGTGGTTAGACTAAGTTCATAGTTTTGAATTCAGGCAACTCAAGACACCAGTGATTCTTGGGGGAAAGAAATATTATTAGCTGAAATCCCATGTTGGAGAAAAAGGTAATATTGGATTATGTTTTCTAAATTATTGAAAAACATCCAAGGCATTTCTTTAGAATAAGTAAGTGTTGGAAGAATTCAGCAGCCAGTGTTGGATGAAATGAAAAAGGGTAAAGTAATAGATGGGGAAACACATAAAGAACAAAATGGGAATTCATACATGGCCAATATGTATGTGTTGTCTAATTCATACAACTTTGCCCACATTCAGCATTACATTACATGTATACACAGCAACACTGTACATTAAAAAAAAATAAAGGGTAATAAAGTGGTGATGCCAACTAGGGATATTACAGAATTAATTTAAAGGACAGTGTACTTTATAATAATGTCAGAAAATGTGGAGCATAAAAGGAATATTGTCCAACAGGGCTTTTTGTTAGTGCATAAGGAATGAGAGAGAATTGAAAAAAGATATACATGCCTTTCTGCTTATACAAGAGGTAGGCATTGCTTGGGAAAAACTGAAATTAATTCTTTGCCTTGGTGTTCCCAAAGGAGGATGGGGACAGATGACAGAAACTGGCAAATTTCCCAGAGGAGGACGAGGAAATACTGAAGGGAATGAGGATCATGCCAGGACACGTGATTAAGGAATGAGAATAGCTAAAGACTGATAGGACCTGGAGACAGAAATTCTGAAGGATAAGAGAATCTCCATTATATGCAAAATTTGAGAATATACAGGTCATGACATTTTTTAGGCACTTATGTTATGAAAGACTATTACCCTGTAACGACAGATTTGATGATGCTTTAAACTTGAAACTGGAATATGTGATATTCTTCTATTTAGTGTAACAGTAATTGGCAGTATTTTCTGTACTGCTTACCTCTGCAGACAGAACACCAAAAGTTTTCAGAGAAATTCTAGGAAAAGAGACTTTTTTCTTCCTGTGCTGCAATTTTTACATCCCCTTTCCACAAGCTCAGTTGTTCACTGGGTTTACTTTCAAGTTCTGGGTTTCAGGACAAACGCCATTACAAAAAGTTTTGTGTGCCACGTTGTTAACTTGAACCGTTGAATAACTGTTGTTCTGATTAGAGTGTTAATGTAGTGTGTCAGAACTCAATGAGCAAGTAAATTTGAGTTTATATTTTAAAAAGTGAATGAATAAGTGGTGGCCCTATTTTGCTAGTTTTGAAGTGTTTACAGAGAGTTAAAGATTGCGTGCTGCTACTTCTTGGTTAGTGTCCAAACAGGCCCTCTTACCTGTAGATTTGCAACTGTAATTCATGAATTAATAATCAATATTTTTCCCATCCTGGAATTTTTTCCTAATTATACTTAATTCCTCCTTTCCATCTCTATCCCCCACCTCCCCAGGAGCACAGGTACACAGTGATGATGCCCCCTAGTTCAGCAGTCCCTTGTTTGATAGTGGGTGGTATGTGTGATTAGTGTTGCCTATAAGAATCTGTCTGATTCAGTACATGAGGGTTAGGGACAGAAATTACACATAAACTGGTATAAGTAATTGGAAACCAGCTCAGATTTGTAGCACAACAGAAGTTCAGTGCACATAAACTGCTTTCAAAATGGCAGGAACCAGTTTAAGATTGACTTGGATGGATGTAGTATCAGATTTAACTGATTTAGATTAAATTGGTTTATTGAACTTCTGTCTCACGTCCCCTCCAGATTCAAGTTAACTCACAGTCCCCAGCAACCCAGGATGCTTTGCATCTCTCCTGCAAACCCCGCCTTGCAGGGTGGGCAGGCTAGCCTTGGTCCAAGTTGTCTGCTTCGCCAAACAGGGGGCATGCTCTAGTGCCCCCGACCTTCTGGCCTGAGCAACTGCAGGCATGTGGCTGCATTTCTGGAATGAAAAGTGAATATCTGTTCACTTGCTTATCGGTTCAGCCTATGCAGCTTCGATTAACCTGTGAAGAATGAATCGATTCAGCCTTGGGCTTTTTGATTGTCTGGTCTTAGCCGAGGAGCTCACCTCTCCAGTGTTACTTTTTAGTTGTATTTTTGCCTATTCCAACTTCTGAAAGGCAAATTTTGCTTTGCCTTTCTATCCTTGTAAGCCCCTGACTTGACTGATTTTGGTATTTGTCCTTAAATGTGCAGTGGCTTTTTAACTCTCTGGTTTAAGCAATAAGAGTCAGTCTACATTCAAGCTACACAAGCAGACTGAAACTGGCAGCATCTTTCACGTATTTCTGTGTTACCAATGCATGTCTCCTGAGTGAGGACACATTAAGCTGGTGAGCTGTGCTGCTCTGCTTCTTGCCCCATGTGCTGCTGTGTTGCTTGTTACTTCTCTGTTCTGGTACATGCTGAGGGCTAGCTACCCCTGACCTAAATCATGGGTGGACTGCATTTTCAAATGCAACTGGGGATATTTTAGAAGGTTTTTGTTTATGTGGGGTTTTTTTATTTTATTACAGTCACAAAAGAAATGGTGATTAAGATACCTTAACATACAAGATGTGCTGTTATTATCGATTGACCTCTAAAGACTTTATTGACCCCAGTAGGAGAATGTAAAGAGCCATTAAGTGGGATTTTCAAGGCAACTGGAAGCATTTGGGTACCTACTACATGAGTGTTTAAACTCCTTCCTTCCTTAGGCACCATTTGAAAATTCAAGCTATGATACCTCGCTCGGGGAGTTTGCAGCTCAGCTGTAGTCGGTACTTCTTTAAAAATAAATTAAATACAAGATCTGTTAGTGCAAAAGTCCTTATGCAACCATGCCCTTTATATCTACAACCTTAGGCAACTTGGCTTAGGTAGTTATAAGTATTTTCTTTTCATTGCCTTCGTAAAGAGAACAATTGTAAATATTTCTCTGGGAGAAAATGTGTGGCTTCCAGTTACTGGTGCTCAGAGCATAAAGTGATATCTAACAATGTAAAGAGAATATTCTTCAGTGACCTTGTCTCTGTATATCTCCTGAATGATACAACCCTCCTCAAGTAATGGATCTGTTTGTAGCAAATGTTTCTGAAGGGCTACTTGCATTGATTTCTCTAGTCTCTGTCACCACCAGCTGCTTTGAGGCTGGATTCTGATCTCACTTTGTTCTAACTACATAGATTTAAATGGAGCTACTCTGATTTCTCCCCATGGAAGTAAGACCAGAATCAAGACCTTGTTATCTCCTTAGGGAATGCGTCTCCCTGCTTCTTTCTTCAAGCTCTTCTTTTCCTTTTAATGTACCTATCTCAGAAGTAGATAATTTCTTAGGCCATCTGTATACTCCTACCTTTTAAATAAATCACATTGGGTAATATAGAAGCTTATCTCCCCAAGAGTTTACCAATTATAATACAAGCAGAGAAACATGAAGCCCCTGGGTGAGGAAAACAGTCTGTGCCAGTGATTCTCAACCTTTTAGGATCAAGGCACCCCTTCATAATTTTTCAGAATTTAGGGGCACCCCAGCTGAGAACCACTGAACTAGAAGTTAGCTTGCGGGGAGGCCCTTGCCCACTGTGCCTGCTTTTTCTACCATCTTCCCCTTTCCAGCCCCTAGTCTGCAGCTCCTTACCTAGACTCCAAGCAGCCCCTAGTGAATTTCTATTACTGGACCCCCCTTCACCAGAGCCACTCGGCGCTAGTAGCAGTAGCATCAAATCGTGGCTGCGCACAAGCACAAAATGGCATAGCTTCGTTGACAATCGATGCGTGACTTTTTTTTTTTTCTTCTTCGCAATTGTAAGTTGTTTTTTTTTTTTTTTTTTTTTTTTTCCTTTTCGGGCTGCCTTTCTGTCGGCCCTGGGCAGCCACCTGGTTCACCCATGCCTGTATCTGGGTCTGTTAGTCTGTATGTGAGGGGGCAAATGCTGTTTTTCCAGGGACTCAAATGCTGGCATCTGCAGCTATATATGCCTGTGGCCCAGTGCATGGTGCTGGGAGAGAAGAGGAGCCATTGCTTCTTTCCTGGCTTAGGGGCCGGATGTCTATGCACCCCTGGAAGGATCTTGAGTTGTCCTGCTTGAGAACCACTCATCCATGCAACTAAAACCCAAATTTTGGCTGTTGGGGCTTGGAGAGAGATTCCCTTCAGTTGACCAGTGCTTGCAGATATTTGCAGCAAAAAACCATCAGGGACTGTCAAATGGTGAGGGCTTTTAGAAGTCCAATCTGAGTTAGATATAATGAATGAGGATTATAAAGTTCTGTTTTTCTGTTCCCAGTTTTTCATTGTGCAGTCTGGTGTCATAGTTTCATAATTTCATAGCTTCTAGGTTTGGAAGGGACCTGAATAGATCATCAAGCCCGACCTCCTGCCCTAGGCAGGAACGAGTGCTGGGATCATAATACCCCAGCCAGATATCTATCCAACCTCCTCTTGAAGACCCCCAAGGTAGGTAAAGCACCACCTT
>NW_005842430.1:342229-361719 GCF_000455745.1 Alligator sinensis
GGAGCCCATTCCAGAGCCTGGCAGCCCTAACCGTAAAGTAATGCCTCCTGATATCAAGCCTGAACCGGCTCTCAATCAATCTGTGGCTGTTATTCCTTGTTATTCCAGGTGGTGCCCGGGGGACCAGAGCCTCACCTATTTTCTGCTGGCCCCCCCAGCGGCCACCAGATCCCCTCTCAGTGTTCTCTTGTGGAGGCTGAATAGATTCAGGCCCTTTAGTCTACCCTTGTAAGGCCTGGCCTGCTGCCCTCTGACCATGCAAGGGCCCCTCCCCGGGCCCCCCCCAAAGTTAGCCACATCCCTTTTGAAGTGCAGCATCCAGCACTGGATGCAGTACTCTAACTGCGGCCTGACCAGCACTGCATAGAGGGGAAGAATCATCTCCCTGGACCTGCTTGTGATGCATCTGTAGATGTGCGACAAGGTGTGGTTAGCCTTACTGACCGCTTCCTCGCATCGGTGGCTCATGTCCATCCTGGAGTCAGCAATGACTTCAAGATCCCTTTCATGCACTGTGTTTTTGAGAAAGGTATTCCTGAGCCTATAGGTGTGTTGCTGGATCCTTCTCCCTAGATGCAGCACCTTGCGCTTGTCTGCGTTGAATTCCATCCTATTCTCATCCGCCCACCTCTGTAACCTGTCTAGATCTAGTTGGATTCTGTCCCTCCCCTCCAGTGTGCCCACTTCTCCCCACATCTTGGTGTCATCATCGAATTTGGACAGCATGCTTTCCACGCCCACCTCCAAGTTGCTGATAAAGATGTTGAACAGTACAGGCCCCAGGACAAAGCCCTGGGGAACTCCACTGCCCACATCCCTCTAGGTCGAAAATGACCCGTCCACCACCACTCTCTGGGTGCCACCATTGAGCCAACTTGCCACCCATCTGATGGTGTAGGCATAAATGCCGCAGTCGCCTAGTTTTTTTTTTATGAGCGTGGGGTGAGAAACGGTGTGAAAGACCTTCTTGAAGTCCGGGTAGACAACATCTACCTCAGTGCCCACATCCAAGGAATTTGTGACCTGGACGTAAAAGGAAACAAGGTTAGTCAGGCAGGATCTGCCCGCAGTGAACCTGTATTGGTTGCACCTGAGCATTACCTCCCATGCTGGGCCCCCGCAGATGTGCTCCTTGATAATTTTCTCAAAGGTCTTCGCAAGGACCGAGGTCAGACTAACTGGCCTATAGTTACCCTGGTCCTCCTTTCTCCTCTTCTTGTAAATGGGGACCACATTGGCCCTTTTCCAGTCCTCCTTCCAGTGTCGTCCTCAGCAACTCAATCCAGTAATTTTGGAGAGGAAAATAAGTATATTGCTCAATCTTCCGTCCTAAATGTGTTTTGTTTAGAAGGCCTAATTATGATCGGCAAATAATCCACATTTAGATTTGCTCCCTTCCCCTTCTCTGGTGCCGCCAAGGACAAAAATGGTCCTCCACCTCTCCCCCCACATATCTGTACTTGTAACTCTTTTAAGCAGGCGGTAGACAGTATTTACAGTGTCCTGTCAGTCTTCCACACGGATCAAATGATATGTGCTTGAGGATGATGTTTGTGTAATGTATTAGTTACAGAACGATACATTCAGATTTCATGTGTATCACTTTAATTTGGCAAAACGCATCATGGGTAACAATGTAGGTTTTGGTGTCACTTAAACATTCTTTTATCATTAAAAAATGTTCTTTGTGGTTTTCTTTTAGCAAAATGCTAGAAGGAAGTAGAGTCACATGATCAAGAAGCTGAATTAGGATCTGGAGAACATGGTCATGGAAAAATAGGGCTGGAAGAGAACTCATGACTAAACCATCTCAGTGAAGTCTCTCTTATAACTTTCTCTTGACACTTTACAGGGGCAGAGCTTCCTGAAGTCTAGGTAACCTGCTCCAGTGCTTAAGCACCTTATTGTGAGGAAGCTATTTTTAATCTCCAACCTAAACTTTCTCTGCTGCAATTTGAGGCCATTGCATTTAGTCCTGCCCCTATGGCCAGAGAGAGCAGTCTATCTCCACCCTCTATAATTGTCCTGCAGTTATTTGAAGACTGTTATTTTATCTCCCCTCAGCCTTCTTCTTTCCTCTTAACTCAAATTTTATAGGCTTCTAATAATTTTTGTTGCTTTCTGCTGGACTCTTTTTAATCTGTTCACATCTTTTTTGAATGGTGGGGCCCAAAATTAGGCACAGTAATCCAAGTGAGGCTTCACTAGTGCCTTGAGTTGAAGTCCCAGCAATGTGGCACGTGGTAAAATCATTCTGTGCCTTGCTTTCCCTTCTGCAAAATGGGTATAGTACTTAATGAATTGTGTTGAGGAGATAGATTTAAATATTTGAGGCATTGAAATATTCCAGAAGGAGTCTTGAGCTGGCCAGAGTTACTTATAGATGCTTAGCTAGTTTACAGAGCCACCATTTTACAAAATAGTTGCAGAAAGGTATTCCTATGGTGGTAGGTTGCTGGAGGGGACATGCTCATCTGATCTCTAAAGGATTCATATGCACAGCAGGAAATGATGAGAGTATTCAATGTAACACTTTAAACACAAACAGTGTGCATGCCTAAAACTTGCCCAAAGAGCTGCAGTCAAGGTGGAAGAGGAGGTTAAAAAGGGCACAGGGCTGTGAGCCAGGAGCTATTCTCAGCAATGTCACATACAGCCTGTGTGGCGGTGAGCACAGTCTGTAATCTTTGTGGGTTTCAACTACAACATGCATAAAATCATGATGGTAATATATGACTCATTGGGATATTATGAGGCTCCTTTACTTAATTTCTGCTTCATGATCTGTGTTAGAGAAAGGCAAATGATTACTTACTTGAATGTAAAACTCTTGCAGGCCTATTTCCATTTAAAAAATACATTTCTAAGGGCATCAAAATCTGCCTGCTCTCTCAGATCAGGGTACTGATGCTTCAGTCCCTGTGCTGGTCAATTCAAACATCAGGCCAAGTCATCAGACAGAAGGACTTTTGACAGTTTCAGCCTCTTGCGTGCTGGCAAGCTAGCAGAAGATTAATACAATGTAATCGGTGTCTGTAAGATCTCAAGTTATGGAGGTCTTTGCATTTGCAGTAAGGGACCACCAGGTCTGGAAAATGCAAATCTTAGCAGTGATGCAGCTGGTATTTTGGGGGAAGCTGTCAAGTGCGGTTGCACTGTTTATGGCAATGCCAAAAAACGTTTTTGTAGTGGGATCAGATCTTTAGCCGTCCTTCTGGAATGTTTCTCCTGTTAGAGTTTCTTGGCTTTGTTGGAGGTTGTCATGTAAGCATAATGAAAGTTCAAGCTGAAGCTGACACTCCATCCTTAACGCCTGCTCTAGTCTGAGTCACTGCAGCGCGGACTGGGTGATACATTACAGTGCATTCTTCTGAGAATACAGCAATTCCAAAGAACAAGTAGACAAGTTAAACAGAGCAACAGTATCACATTTAAATGTCCTTGCCTTTGTTTACGTCATCACCTAAATGTTATTTGAAAACTACTGTAGTGTCCTGAAAATTACTTGTTTGCTAAATGCTGGGAGCCAAATGCTGATGCAGAGGTTGGCCAGGATCCATATTTTAAACAAACAGGGACAGATTCTCCCCTCGATTTGCAGTGGTCTGATGTAGCTTCTCTAATTTGTGCCTCCTCCTGCTATCCAGCCGGAGATCAGAATCTGGCCTCCCCAACCTCAGTCTATACGCACTCTTTCTATTGACATAAATCGGAAATCTGTGGCTAGTCAAGGGCATGAGATATGTGCAAGTTAAAAACAAAGCAAAATTGAAGGATATGAGAGTTGGTACGTATTTCTTCTTACTGTGCCCTTCATGAATTGGGTTTCTTGGGAAATTCCAGATAGCTGTATGTAAAACCCAGCAAGCTACAAAATATGTCTGATTCGTCAAGCTCTTTGTTTAAGAAAGAAAGAAATGCTGTCTTGATTTATAATTGTGGTGTTTTAAGACTGATGCTTCTATTTATACTAACATCACTTTAACCATTTTATACTATGACAGAAGAATCCCATACTCTGCGCTGCTGTCATTATTAACGGATCTCTCCCCCACACTGCAGAAATGAAGCCACTTCTGGAGTGCAGTCTCATGATTTGACATTTAGCAAGTTGGGAGATGAAGGCCCAGTCTTTTACAATACTTTGCACAGGCCCAATTAGAAAATGGCTCATTGAGAGTTGTCAGATTGTACAGGAAGTTCTCGTCCATACAGTTCTTTTCTTCTACCAGTGTATGCACATTTTTACCATTAAAATTAATATAAGTTATTCATATTCATTGATACCATTTAATTTCAGTGCATCTTAAGTATCGGCAGCTGTGTATGCGAGACACAAAAATAACTTGGCTTTGCATGCTTCTTTTCCAAAGGACAGGGCATTGAGTCTCTGAAGAGAATTAGTTCTGTTTCTGTACTACCCTAGTGAAATTACATTTTTTATATAGTACCTACAGTTAATGAAGCCCACACATAGCCATACTCCAAGTGACACTAGCCTAGTTAGGAAAAGAGCATGACTCTCACTAAGTGCAGAGTCCCAAGAATATATTCTTCGTGTCCTGACCACAAATCCAGTGCCCTCAATGGTAGAAGTTCTAAGAATTGCACTTCTATAGTTAGCGATGAATAATCTACTCACTACTCAGTATATTTTTTGTTTACTCCTTCTGTTAAATTTTTGCATTTGGGTGCAAATGGGCATAACATTGGCTAGAGACAGAAGCTACATAAACTGGTTTAAGTGATCAGAAACTGATTTAAACCTGTAACAGAACAGAAGTTCAGTGCACATAAACTGCTTTCAAAATGGCCCAAACTAGTTTAAGATAAACCTGGGTGAATGTAGTGATTGGGGTCAAACCAGTTTACAGAACTTGTGTCCAGACCCCTTCCTGTCTTAAGTTAAACCAGAGTCCCCCAGCATGCTCTGCAGCCCTGGGCTGTGCTGTGCAGTCTGCTCTAGGGAGCAGGGATGGCTCTACCCTTCTGCCCTCTAGCTGGGGTGAGGGTGTGGCCAGATGCCAGCTGGCCATGGCGCCCTGAGTTGAAGGGGGCTGGGGAGCCCTGGGACCCCAGCTGAGGTGTACCTGGCCGGGGCACAGCAGCCTCTGTCACGCACCCCTGCCCTTGGTGCTCCAGCGGCAGGGGCAGGAGCCTAGCCATATGCCAGTCAAGGTGGAAGGAAGAGGGCTTATTTCTCCCCTGCCAATCCAGGCTGGTTCTTTAACAACTGCATGCCAAATCACTGCCTGTACAACAAAAGTGACTAACACCTTGTTAAAATGTTAATCCAACAGCCATCAGGACTGCAGTATGTGGCTACCAGCTTTGAATGTTTCTCAGTTATTGGCCCACCTGCCTAGCCGATATGTTTTCCTATCCAGAGACTTACTGGAGGAAGGGACAAGATAGGACCTTTCTTAAGGAGAAGACTCCAACCCCTCTCACCTCTGGCACCTCTCACCTCTAGCAGAGACTAAAGTAAGAAGATGATAAGGGGGGGAAGTGGGATGTGTTTCTCCACAGCTACCCCCAGCCACGAGGGAGGGGGAAGAGGCTGGGGCACCCAGCTAGTCACTTGCCACCTGTGAGCACAGAGCCAAGCCCTGCAGGACCAGACTGAGAGGTGGGAGGTGTCGGCAAAGACCTGGCACAGTCATCATGTGTATGTGCTGGAGACAGAGCTAAGGGAACAGGCAAGGGTTGCAGACATTTTGAGCTAGTGAGACAAAAGAATGCAGTGAACTACATTTGCTAGGGTTACCATACGTTGGATTTTTCCTGGATGTGTCCTCTTTTTGAGTCCTCCAATCTCCCTCCAGGTGGGTTTTTCAAATCTGAGCAAATGCCCAGTTTTTTGCTTTGTTCTGCTGGTGGGAGTAGGGGGAGAGGCGATTGTAGCCAGGGAGCACCACATGTGTCTGCACATGCCTTGGGAACTGCAGGTAAGTAAGACTGGGTTAGGGGGCTGGGAGGATTGCCTGATCCTCCAGTGGGGTTGGGGGGCAGGCCTTTTGAGGGCAGCGGGGTGCTCTATGGCTGGGCTAGCAGCACAGGGGCCTGTGTACACAGGGGTGGAGTGGCCAGGAGACACTGCCCACGGGAGGGGGGCCGTGGCCACGCCAGGCCTCCTGATGCAGTGCAGCAGCCCTGGCCCAGGGAGTGGGGGTGCTACAAGCCTCCTCCTCTTCCCTCCAGCTTGCGCTGGGGCCGGACTCACTCTGAGTCACTGCGCTCCAGCCCGGTTGGGATGGGGGCAGCTGGGGTCCCTCTGGCAGGGCTGCAGGGAGTGGGACCTGCAGGTTGGGAGTGAGGGGCATCAGCAGGGATGGGGGGGACTGCAGGTTGGGAATGAGGGGCACCAGCGTGGCCCAGGGGGGCAGGATACTGCGGTTTGGGAGTGGGGGGGACACCAGTAGGGCTGGGTTTTGTGGGTTGGGCGTGAGGGACAGCAGCAGAGTTAGAGGGGGAGGAGGGAGCTGTGGCTTGGCAGTGAGGGGCAACAGATTGGGCAGGGGCAGGCCACCAGCATATCACTGCCCCCTAACAGACATATTTCTCCCTCCCCCCCAGTGACAGGTGTCCCCTTTTTTGGAACTGAAAATATGGTAACTCTACATTTACATTATAAAACAGAAGCTGTAAAAGGTGGGAGACTGGAATGCAAGGACTTGTCTTTTTGTTTTATTACATTCCAGTTAAATTGGGCTAAGCTGTGTGTGCTCTCACTGTGTTTTACTGTGCTGTATCTTAGCTTAGGCAACGGTTTTTGGTTGCTCTGTGGTGTGCTTGAGGTTGCAAAGTTCTGTGTTGAATACATGCTTGCTTCAGAGAGAGGACTGTTCTTGTTCAAGCTTTTATGAATTCAATGCTACTACTTTTTCCCCCACCCCTCTCCTCAGTCTGGCAGCAGTTGCCCCACCTCCCTTGAGCTGGGGCCAACTAGGGCCCCCACCCCAGCGTGCTAGCCCCAGGCTGTTGCCTGGCCATGCCCCTTCCACTCCAGCAGGGAGGGGGGAATGTCTCTCTTCCCTCCCCTTTGGCATTGGCTGGCAGGCATGCTGTGGCACTCCCAACTTCTGGCTTGAGCTACTGCAGCCATGTGGCTGCATTTCCTGCATCAAAAGTGAATGTCTGTCCATTTGCTAATTGGTTCAAGCTGCGCTGCTTGGACTAACCTGCAAAGAATCAATCGATTCAGCCTTGGGCTGTTTCACTGTCTGTACCTAGGGCATGTTTTATTTAGACTCTTGGAAGCGGTCTTCACATTTTTAAACCAAATGCATTCTTGGTGCAACTCCATTGACTTCAGCAGAATACCACCAGGGATGAATTTGACCTTTGCTGTTAATGTTTTTAGGCTGATTTTAGCACACGTCTGTTGCTGCCAAGTGGGAGTTTAAGAATTGGGATTTTTGGATAATGATTCCTCCAACAGCTGTCCAGTACAGTTATAAGATACCTGAGTGAGGTTTGGAAGGCTGTGGCTTGCATTCAGAATTCTGGACTTGTCATTACTTCCCTGTTGATAGAAAAACTGAACTTTGAATGGTGTCTTCGCTGTCTCCAAAGGCAGACAGAATGACACAGACACTCAGCTGCTTTCTGTCTCTAGCCGAGGATATAACGCTTCTTGGCCTGGCTTCTGTGTTACAGTAGGTAGGGGAGAAACCCCCCCCCACATTTAAGTAAATTATTAATCAAAGGCTATAATTTTTCATCTGCTTCAGCACCAGCAGCTTCATTTTGATGTCTAGAAACCCCATCCAAAGAAAGTCATCATAAGACTTTGAAAGAATGTAGGTCGAAATCTGCCTTGATCCTGCAGTTGATTATCCAGAATAAATCCCACTGAAATCAGTAAAGCTGCATGGGTGTAAATGTGGTGAGACTTTGTTTCTCAGCTTCTACTTACTACAGATCTTATTAAATCTTCATTTTGGAGCTTCTAACAACTGAATATTTCCCACTTTTTCCTATGCAAAATACAGAGAATATCCAGTTGCAACCCAATAATTTAGCAAAAACATTTGAGTAAAACTAAACAAAATAGCAAAATGTCTTTGCCTCTGTTGGCTTCTCTGGAACTCCAGCATATGCCCTGCAGCCAAGTTTTGACCTCTGTTACAACATTGCACCTCAAATGCCTCTCTTATTATATGACATGCAATCATGCTTGCCTGAATTTCTCTCTGTCTCCAATGTTTCATTTTCCTTTCTTGCGATATAAACAACCTACAGTTAGAAAGATGGAGATCAAAACACAAGTAGCATACGGACTTTTCAGCCTTTCAGTTAAAAAGAAAAACAAAATAAAAAAGGAATTTCACAGAACAGCATTGCAAGGAGGTCCTATTTCTGTCAGAGGGAAGAGGCAGCATGTTTTGATGGGAGTATGGCATGCTTTTTAGTGCACCATCAATAGAAAGTAGTTTGATATTTGCTGTTCTGTCACTAACCCTATTGCACTCAGATTTGATGGTGGTGCACAGCCCCTTAAAGTGGTTCATTGTAATCCAGCATGCATGTCATTCAAATGAAATAGCTTTGTGTGTTCAGATGGATATTAGAGAATCAGATGGGTAGATCTCTGTTTTATCATCAAATTAATGACATCCCAGAACTATTTTTTTTTTTTAATTCCACTCTTTACAGTTGCTTGGAAACCTCTGGAACGCTGCCAAGGATGTCATCCCTGGAAAACTTAAGCAAGGGGGGGAAAAAACCTGAGAGAGAGATCTTGGTTTTGAAGAAAATTCAGCCAAAGCAATTCTCAAGTTATATATGCATTTTGCTAGTGGACCTCTTAGCTAGGCTGCGCTTGTATCCTACACTTTTTTTTTTTTTTTTTACTTCAAGTATTTGTTTATCTCCTTTTAAAGCTTATTTATAGCAATTGCACAGATTGTTGTCCTTTGTAGTTTATTTCCAGTAACGACTACGTGCTGTACTGAAAATGTCCACCTGTTCTTGTAGTCATAACTAAATCAGTCCTGGACCCATCAAGATTGCAGGGGCATTGACTCAAAATGAGTGGCTTGTGGAGAAAACTCTAATAGTTGTGTTAGAGTGCTGGTGAATAAAATTCAGTAAAAGCAACAGATATCGTTTTAGTCAGAGAGAAATTCATACTTCAGGTTTTTCACTTTGGAAGGGAATGGAATAGGAAAAAGCAGAATTTGTCCCCTTGGATTTGTTTTTGTTTTTTGTTTTTTAATTGAGTATTTGATCAGATGTGTTCATTTACTAATGCTGTAACACAGAAGTGGTCAATTATTTGGGCTGGTGGGCCACTTTAATGAGTTTTGGTGACCTGTTGAGTGCCACACCTCCCTTTCCCCCTTCTCCTTCTCCCCCATCCCTCCTTCCCAGGGCTGCAATGTGCCCTTGCCCCCTCACCCCCCCTGCCTAGAGTCTACCCATCCAGGGCTTTAGCATGCCATGCCCCTCCCTATACCACCCTGCCCTCCTCCCCTACTTCCTCTCCATGTCTGGGCCTGGCAGCTCCTGGCTGTGTCCACAGCTGCCCAGATGTGGCTGGCAGGGTGTTGCTACAGCTACAGGCAATGACCAGCATGAAAGCCTGAATCCTCCTGCAGCTGTAGCATGCCCTGCCCACCTGCCTCCCCCAGCTCCTGAAGTCCCAAAACAGCTCCTGGAGTCCCAAAACAGCTGCCGGCCATGGTTGGACAGCTGTGGACGCTGCCAGCAGCTGCTGGGTCTGTACTTGGGTGTGGGGGAGGTGGGTAGGGTGTGCTACAGCTGTGGGCAGGTTCATGCTTCTGCTTCTGCACTAGTGGCAGCCCTGGCCCAGAGAGGGAGTGCACCTGGCACGCCAGAAACAACCCTGGCCATGTGGCACCATTTGGCTGCCAGTCTCCACCTGTTCACTGGGTGGATCCATTCACTTGGTGGGCACCTGCCTGTGGGCCAGATCCAATCAGTTGGCAGGCCAGATCCAGCCCATGGGCCAGATGTTGCCCACTCCTGCTGTAACCGGTTACAGTGCTCATTTTATCTTGTAACAGCAATTTCTGGAATAAGTATATTTATATACATGTACGTCCATTACATAATGTAAAGTATTTACATTTCATTGGTGGAAAGTGGAAATAATGGGAGAAATTGGGAAAAAATCTGACGGCCTTTTCTCAAGATAGATCATAATGAAGTGGAAAAAAGTTTCATAAGTTAAAATAACTAGTAAACAACCCCTCACTGGGGAGCAGGGAGCTTTCCCTTGCCATGCTGCAGCTGGGTAGTGGAGATAAGTGGTGCAGGGTGAAGCAGTAGTGGTGGCTGGGTCCTGGCACTGGCCTGTCTCAGACCCAAGTTGGACTACCTTGGCCTACAGCTGGAACAGGCAGCCCACCGCTGGTATAGATAAAAATTAATCCTTGCTGTGTTGAGCATCAAGTATGCTGAGGCATTTCTGTTCTGTGGAACAGAGGCTTTATTTCATGCTTCCTGTTGGGACTAATATATACTTTCTTTTCTTGTTTATATGCATAACCTTTTGAAATCTTTATTATGATGCTTTCTACTTTTTGTGAAAATACTCCTTTGTTATTACCTGTTCTCAAACATCTAGGTTCTGGCCAGCAAAGGAAGGTTGATTAGTGATACTGCAGAAATGAAACATTTCCTCATGGGGTCATACCCTGTTCCTGCAGTGAGGAAGGAACAAGTTCAAATCAAGAAATCCTGTGGTTATTGACAGCGCTGTGTCTGAGCTTTTATAACAGATTGTGACTTTGCAGTTAGTACCTCTTTGTCTATCAACACATATGGGAAGCGGCCAGAAGACTGGTACAGATCACTCTATTTGATGAACAAAGGTTCATTGATGGAAGGAGAAAAAACTATACACAAACATAGCTACTCTTTTAGAAAAATAATTGGGTCTTTCATGTTGTTTTTACCCACCTCTCCTCTCAAGTTATAATCTAAAATCAGGTGAATGATTTTTTCAAAAATTGTAGCTGTTCCCCTTTTGCAGGGAATAAAATGAACCTACCTTTTTCACATTTTGTGTGCATTGATTTTTAAATCTGGACTTGCATTAAACTTGAAAGTTTTGCTTCTTAAGACCCTGGCTATAAAAGAATTTTGAAAATGATTTCTGTAAAAAGAAATTACTGAAAATTGCTCAAAATGGTGTTTTAATGATCTTTTTGCAAAAGGTTTTGGTTTCTAATAACTGTCCTTGAAAGATGGCAGTTCTTGTGTAAGGGTTGGAGATATCTATCAGGTAGGATTAGTAAGAGTAGAGATGATCCTCAATGGGTGCGTCTACACGAGACACTGCACATTGGCTTAATAACGCTGCACAGTAGTGTCATGGCAAACTGTGATAGTAGCCTACTGTACAGTGTTATTAGGCTAATGCCCAGTGTCACCAGTTAACCATGTGCCCGTGCTAATGCGTGGTGACTTTAGGTACTGCGCATTTAGTTAGTCCTTTATTAAGGAAGTAGTAAACCAAATGCTCAGTATCTAAGGCGCCTTAATGAACATGTTAGATCAGGGGCGTGCAATTATTTTGGGCAGAGGGCCACTTACTGAGTTTTGGCAAGCCATTGAGGGCTGCATGATAGACAGCCAGGGGCAGATAAATATTAATTTTCTAAAATTTTTAGGGGCCCTGCGGGCCGGATGGAATAGCCTGGTGGGCTGCATCTGGGCCCTGGGTCACATTTTGCCCACCCCTGTGTTAGATGCTCCCAATTAGAAGGAGACAGGAGTTTGAATTGCCCTACTTATGCTATTTCGATGAGCTAATATGCCATATTTTCATTGTGTATGTAATGATACAGAAAACGAGTGCTGTGTATACCGCAGGTGTGTCCATGCTAAAATCCCAGATTGAGACTCACCTAAGTTTAAGGGATGTTGGATCAAAAATTGACCTCTGTTTTGGCTTCACCTGTATTTTATAGAACACTTTGCAACCAAGAGCCCAGTGTACTCTGCAAACCATATATAAAATAATGCCTTTATCTCAAGGGAGGGGGGAGAGAGGAGTAAGCTGGTACCCTTTTAAGAGCACTACGTATTGTTGATAAAATACAGTAAGACTGGTTGGAATATTTTAACTTCTGAACATTTGCACTATGTTTGCTTAAAGCACTTGAAGCAGAAGGCAAATCCCTTTCTCTTGATTATTTGAAGTGTAGTACTAATATATAAATAGTAGTAGCTTGAATAGGAATACATTTATAAGTGAATATTTATTTCATCTTTTTAAGAAGAATACAGGCCGTCCAAGTCTGACACTATAATTTTAATTTTATGATGGTAGAATATGTTTTTGACATTATTTAACAGAAGCTATAATACATCATCTTGTATCTTAATTCATTTCTATGGCATGTTTTTTGATTCACTCAAATGGAAAACCTTAAATTGATGTCACTGAATATTGTAAGACAGAGAAATATTTAAATGTTCCATTTATCAGAGCCAGTATGTAAAATGTAACACATGAATTGTTTTTGTATAAGCAGGCTGACATGCCCTAAAGCTATAATTGTGTTAGCAGTTTCTGGAATAACTAGCATGTTGAACATACCTGTGCAGTATAAATGTAAACTTGTGTAAGAGCAAGTTCCATTTCTATCATCTTGCAAGCATTTTTCTTCTTCTTTCTCTTTGTAAATATAAAATTACTTTTTGTAATTTTCAGACATAATTTTCCATTCAGCTTCTCATTACTGTTGAGTTAGGAGCACTGTGCAGAAAGTCTGTGTGGCACCTTTTTGCATTTTTAATATTCAGAGCACATACCAATTGGATCATGTGTTTAGATTAATTCAATTAGAAAAAATAATTTGAACTGTTCACAAGGATTACGTAAAATAGCACTGTTCCGTAGTAATGAAAGAAATGCTTCATTGTTTTTTGGCAGTGTTCTCAAAACAATTGCTATAGCAGGTAAGCAGACCTAAACCCTAAGGCCCCTTCTACATGTGCAGGTAAACAAGCGATGGGATCTAATGTGCGATTCGCACAGTTTTCCACTTAAGCCCATTGTGTCGCTGATGAAGCGGCGAGTCCAGTACTGGGGTCCTCCTGCACTGGAAAGAAGCAAGCTCCTTGAGGGGGGCACCCAGCTGTGGGAATGCCCCATGCACCCTCGGGACTGGAAGATCATTGCTGCAGCAGTGTGGGAAATCCCTGCAGCCAGAAGATTGAGGTGATCCTCCAGCCCTGGGGGTTTCCCTACCCTCCTGGGATGGGAGGGCCACCCCTGCAGTGATCTTCTGGTCTTGGTGGTTTCCCCATACTCCAAAGCCCTAAGGACCATGGTAGCTGTGATTCCCCAGGGTCCAGGGGTTTTATACATCCCACGCCCTAGGGATCATGGCTACTGCAATCCCCAGGATCCAGGGGTTTCACACACCTGAGCCCCAGGGATTGTTGTTGCTGAAACCCCCATGGGCTGGGGGTGTGGGAAACCCCAGACCCTGGGGACTGCAGCTGGTCCAATCCCTAGGGCTTGGGGGTTTTCTGCTGGGCAGGGTGCACCCCTGTGGCTGGGAGCCCCATCAGCTGACAAGAGCTTCCAGCCCCAGGATAGACCCTGTTACACATGCAAATTAAAGCTCATTAGCAACCAACTATAAAGTTAGTACACATTTTCAACGTCTAACTATTTTAGAGTTATAAATTATGATTAGATTATTTCCAAAGAAAGCAGCAGCAACTTCCTCACCTCCATGGCAGTCGGAATAGTAACAACAAATTGGGGGGAGTAATGAACAGTAGGCTTATTTCTGATAGTTCCCTTGCACAGTGACACTTGAATCATGTTTTTCTGTTGTTGCTGAGTTTTATCTGGTGGCATGAATAGAAGCTTCAGTATAGCCGGCAAGGTTTGCTTGGTTTTGGGTTGGTTGTTTGTTTTTTTTGTCTTGTGACACATGGACCTGACTTGCATTAGCAGTGAGCAAGTATCCTTGGCTCCTTTTTTTCGGTTCAGAAGTATTGTGGCTGAGGTCATCATCCAAACTGCATTGAAATTGGCAGCGCTGTGATTGGCGTTGACTTCAATGAGAGTGGTACTAGGTGATGTTTGGATTTTTACTCTCTGTCTATGCATATAGAAAAGCTTACTATGCCATTTTACACTCTCTTAATTTGTAATGGACTGACCTGTGGAAAAAATTGCTGCTTTATTGTTTTATAGAATCATAGGTGGTGCAGTCACCATACTTGGAGGTGTTCAAGGGGAGGCTGGACAAGCACCTCGTTGAGCTCATTTGTGCCCAATAACCTCCTACCCATGGCAGGGGACCAGATTTGATGATCTTACAGGTCCCTTCCAGTCCTTTGATTCTATTATTCTATAGAAAATTAGGGTTGGGAGGGACCTCAGGAGGTCATCGAGTCCAACCTCCTGCTCAAAGCAGGGCCATTCCCAACTAGATCATCCCAACCAAGGCTCTGTCTAACCTCCAAGGACACAGATTCCACCACCTCTCTGGGTAACCCATTCCAATGTTTTACTACTCTCCTAGTGTGAGAGTGTTTGTTTTTTTTTTTCCTCCATAACTAACCTAGACTTCCCTTGCTGCAACTTGAAACCATTGATCCTTGTTCTGTCATCTGCCACCACTGAAAACAGTTTAGCAGCGCTATCCTCTTATGAGCCCTCCCCTCCCCGCCCCCTTCAGATAGTTGAAGGCTGCTATTAAATCTCCTCCTTAGTTTTCTCTCCTCCAGACTAAATAAATTCAGTTCCATCAGCTTCTCCTTCAAGTCATGTTCTCTAGCCCTCAGACCATTTTCATTGCCTTCCACTGGACTCTCCAATTTATCTGCATCCTTTCTATAGTGGGGGGTCTAAAACTGCAGCTGCCTGTAGCAGGTGGGCTGTACTGTGCCACAAACCCCCTGGGGCTCTGCTGGTCCCCACTCACCCCAGCCCGTGCTGGAGTGGCCCCAGGAGTGGCCGACACCAGCTGCCTGCAGCCTCTGGGATAGACCGTGCCGTGGTGTAGGCAGCTGGTGTCAGCTGCTCCCGGGGTCACTGCAGCATGGGCTGGGGTGAGTGCAGACAAGCAGAGTCCCAGGTGGTGCAGGGCACGGCACTCACCCCAGTCCCGGGAGCAGCCGACACCAGCTGCTACAGGGCACCGTGCAGCCCAGCGGCTGCAGGCTGCTGGTGTCGGCCACTCCCAGGGCCACTCCAGCATGGGAGTGCTACAGGCAGCTGAAGTCGGCTGCTGTTGGGACTGCTGCAGCCAGGGTTGGGGTGAGTGCCACTGTATTCCCTCTGGTTTTCTGCCTTGTGCAGTCCCGGGAGTGGCACCCCTCCCTCCCCGCCCTTTCCCTGGTCCCCACCATGAGAACCTATCCCTATTCGTTACATTGTAAAGCAGGTTCCCTTTATGCAAATTTGATTTATGAGCCGTTCTCCGGGAATGCGTTTACCACATAAATCGAGGGGAAATCTGTATACCATATTGGTATCAGTGGAAGTCATGGAGCTGATACTGTTTTGTTTTGTTTTTTCTTTTAAAAAGGAAAATTAAATGAATTGGCACTGCTACTTACTAAACTAGAATAGTGGGTAATGAAAAAGCAGAGAGCATAATTAACCATTCATTTTTAAGAGATTTAATAAAATGCAAAAAGTAAGTAAGTGCTGTAGTATTTAGGTAAGTAAGTAGCATTTTAATACAAGATTATGGGGAAAAATCAATTAGTTATTTCTGTGGGAATGGACATCCCCAGGAACTGTCTTGATTTAAATGGAAACAGCTTTGAGAAAAGCAGTAGGCAGAGGTCATAGACGGATAGTTTTTTTATCTGATTTATCACCTTTTTATGCATGCAGAATTGCTGCTGGTGTCTGAACAGCATATTGAGACAGTATTATTAAAATAATATTGCCTAGAACTAATTCAAAACCTGATGAACCAAGACCTATGATTTCATCAATTTCCAAGTTAATTTACACTACTTACAAGACTATCAACTAAGCTGAATTAATCAAAATGAAGAGAGAGAGATTGTATGATGAAATTTGGGAATAGTCTATCTTGAAATCTAACCTTGAAATCTTAAAATCTTAATCTTAAAATCTAATCTTGAAACTTTTTTTTTTTTATTCAATACCATTTCAAATGGGTTTGATAAAACTGCCTCTGAGTTACAGCATTATCAAGAGGTTTCCATTGGGCCATTGGAAAGCAGAACTAGTCTAGCACAGAAGTAGCAGATGAAATCAGATTTTCTGAGCATTTACTCTGTCCTTAGTTAGACAAAAACTCCCATTGAAATTAGTCCAGAATAAAGTCAGAAAAAGGTCTGGAGGAATTTCAGGATATTTCTGATGCATGGGCATTTGGATGATGCCTGAGAAATAAGGCAAAGTCAAGGTGATAACTGAGCAATGTAGTCATGGTGACTCCCAACATGCTCTGCTTCTTTATTTATTTGTATTTGCACAGCCATTGAATGCCTACATTAGACCACATCTGATTTTAAAGGGCTTCTCAATATTCCATGAAAGCTATCCAGTAAATTGGAATCGCTGGTCATGGACTCATTTTAGGACAACCGTGTTTTTATGAATAATGCAGTACAATTAAATGTGTTCAGGAATGAAATATGTCAATGTTTGAAGTATCTTAATTGCTCATTTTCTACACATGGGCCCTGATCATAAGGTGTCTCATATTTCATGGTTCATGATCTTATTGGGGGTTTTTTTGTTGTTTTAATTTTTACTCTTTCAAATTGAGTCTGTTACCTTAGCATAAAAATGTTGTGGTTTAATATTCTAATTACAGCTGACTGAAAAGTTCCTGTCAGACCTAACTATATGAAAAAAAATTATGTTAAGTACCTTGCAATTTGCAAATATGTTGCTGGATAAAGCAAAGCTGTAAAGAATGCATCAGACTTTAAGCACAGGCTTAGCCCTAGTGAATGTAGTCAGTGGACTGTTCATATGCTTAAAATTAGGCAAGCACCTCTACTGAATTGGAGGCTGTATATTTAGTGCTTATTAAAATCAAATAAATACTTATTAAAATCTGAAGTAATGACTAGAAGCCACTTCTCCTAGTCAAATTGACTTTTACCTGCGAAAAGGTTTCAGAGTGATGCTCTGATAGGGTTATTAATGGAATTAATGTGATACAATTTAATGAGCTGTGTCCTAGATTGATTATCCTCTTTCTTTCTAAGGGATAGCAATCAGAGAGAAGCAGTCTACCAAAACTGTGACTAACATATGCCAGCTTTTTCTAGGACAATACAGTATAAATACTCGCTAGACTGAGGAGCTGATAAATATCATGCGACAAGGACAGACATGTAGTGGTGTCACTCATGCAAAGTAATGTTAACTTACTGAAGACAATATGAAGAGAACAGAGACTCAAAGGCAGGCAGGCATGTTACTGTTGTATCCACTTTTTCCCCACTACACAGACAAGTATTAGGTTTTTGGAATTGGATTGAGGTCTGTCGCCAAATATACATTGCTGGTAATGGTATGGTGTTTTATATGTCCATGTGAAAATACACTGTGATTTACAATGTAGAAAAAAACAAGGTACACTGTTCCAAACTGCTCAGTCTCAATGGGACAGAGATGGAAATACAATTAGGGAGCAGCAGCCAGACAGACGCAGGGAGAAGGAAGTGTTGGTGGGATCTACATGAGAAGCCTTTGCAGATGAAGGGGTCAGATGGCATTGGAGGCCTGATCCATTGTGTAGTGAAGTCACCGAGACTCTTCCAGTTGACTTCAGTGGATGAGTGAGCAGACCCTTAAAGGAGGAGGGACAAGAGAGAATGATGGGTTAAAAGGAAGCAGGAGCCTATTCCAAGTGTAAGGAGTTTCAGGGGAGAAATACTGAACACTTAGAGAAGCAGCAGCCTGCATTTTTGGGAGGTGTACCACAAGTTTAAGTTAAAATGTACCACAAGTTAAGCCCCACCTCCTCCCTGCTCTGCCACATGCCAAACACAGTGGCTGCTCATGCCACTTGTGGCACGCATGCTGGGTGTTGGCCACCCCCAAGTTAGAGGATCCAAATGTCTTTATTTCTGTGATTTATATGCCCTCCTTCCCAAAAAACGGCTTGGGGCAGTTTTACAGCAAGACAGAAATTTAAAAGGACAATTAGAATAAATAAAACAAGACAGAGACCCACTAAACAACATCTTGCTCTAGTAGTGGTTGCTAAATGTCTGCCCAAACAGAAAAGTCTTGCAGTGCTTGTGTAAGATGTCCAGTCTTGGGCTCTGGCAGGCCTCAAGTGGGAGGAGGTTCCAGAGCTGAGGAGTAATTGCTGGGAACGACCTCTCATGTGTTTTCCCCAAGTGGACTCGGTCTGTTAATGGTACTTTAGGAGGCTGCTCTCAGCTGACCTTAGGGATTGCAGTAGGGGCATAGGGAAGAAAGTGGTCTTCTAGAGTGTAGGTACCAGACCATTTAGGGCTTTGTAGGTCAAAAGCTAACATCCTCAATTGTGCCCAAAAAGCTACTGGGAGTCAGTGCAGATACTGGAGGACTAAAGTAATGTGCTTTTGGGGACCCACTCCTGTCAGAAGGTAGGTTGCCACATTCTGCACTAGGTGTAGCCTTCAGATGGTTTTCAAGGGTAGCTCATGTAGATCTCATTGAGGTCTAGATTTGAGGTTACAAAGGCATGGATGATGGTGGCCAGATTAGAGTCTGAAACAAAGGGTTGCAACCTTCTCATTAGATGAAGTTGATTTAAAGGTGCTCCCAGTCATGGCTGTAATTTAAATATCCAGGTGCAGCAGATTATCCAGGGGCACACCCAGGCTGCAAACCTGAATGACAAAGGGTGGCTGAACTCCACCAATGATAGGTATCCTAGTCTTTCTCCCATCACATGGCCTGCCCGTCACAGTCACCTATCTTGTCTGGATTCCATGCCATGACACATTGTGACACAGTTGATCTACTTCAGTTGGTGGTGTCCATTTCTGACACTACAGGACTTGGATCAGAAGAGGAGAGGTAGAACTGGGTGTCATCAGCATACTGATGGCTAGGGCTGTGCAAAGCTTCTGGTGCTGATTTGATTCAGAGGAGATTTGGCCCAATTCGGTGGTTAAATTTCCGAATTCAAATTGAATCGGGACCAATTAAAAGGTCTGAATCAATTCGAAGCTCTCTGAATCTTCAGAAAAGGTTTGGAGAGCTTCAGTGATTTGGGCAGTCCCTGCCTGCTGCAGCAGGGGGCTGAAGCTGGACTCCGTGCTGGTAAGTGGGGAGGGAGAGGATCATGGTGGGGCCCCCTGCCAGGCCCCATCCCCTGCCTGCTGCTGCGCCCTGGCTCCCGGTGCTTTAAAAAAAAAAAAGCCCCTCACTGGGTGCTGGCAGGCAGGGAGGGCGATCCCCGCTGCCCCCCACTGCCTCGCACTGCATGGGGAAGCTCTGCCATGAGCCTCCAGAGGCCCTGATTGCTGCTGCTACAGCCGGTGAGTGTGGGGGT